>NC_062224.1:45528155-45690655 GCF_902686445.1 Sciurus carolinensis
GACAGATGGAAGATATGCATAAAGGGAGTATAGGATGTGTTTGTTTTCTGTGTGCGTGTGTGTGTGTGTGTGTGTGTGTGTGTGTGTGTATCTTCTATACCCTCTCTTGGTAGGCTACCTTTCCCACCAAATAAGAAATTCTTGAAGTTCATTGTTCACATATGAATATCTAATCATTTCAGTAATGTTTGTTGTAAAGACTGTACATTCTCCACTGAATCACATTTGCACCTTTGTCAAAAATCGATTGTCCTTGTATGTATGAATCTATTTCTAAATTCTCTATTCTGTTGTACTAATGTTCATCTCTTCTGGTTTTATTATGTCTCTGACTTGACTAGAGTACCTTTGTAATAAGTCTTGAAATTAGGTAGTATTTGTTCTCCAACTTGGTTATTTTTCAAGGTTTGACTTTTCTCAGTTCTTTGTATTTTCATATGAACTTTACAATTAGCTGCCAATTTCTACATAAAAACTATTGGGATTTTGGTAGGAATTGTGTTAACTCTATAAATACATCATTTGGGGAGAAGTGACATTTTAGTAATAGTGTGTCTTCTGACTCATAATGCGTATTTCTCAAATTTCTGTCAGTAATTTTTTGTAATTTCCAGTGTGTATGTCTTATACCTATTTCATCAGCTTGATTCCTACTTCATATTTTTGATGCTATTTTAAATAGAAATAAAGTTGGTTTTGTGCTAATAGGAACACAGACACAGATACCCTTTGCAGAAAGTGAAGTCAGAGGTCCTTGAAATCCCAAAGGGGAGCTTGAACAAATCTTGCATCACTCTGACCCACACAAGGTAGCCATCTCATGCTTTGGAAGCTGTGACTAACACACAGCTTAAGAGTAAGAGTCCTGAGCACCGTTGTGGTGCTAACTGAAATTTTGTCCTGAAGCCTTACTAAACTCATCCAATCAGTTGAGCATGTTGATCACAGATGGTTGTAGCTTTTCTTCTCCCTTTCCAATGTCATTTATTTCATATCCTTTCCTACTTTCCCTGGTGGGAACCTCCAGTCCAGTACAACGTTGAATAAAGATGGTAAGAACAGAAATCTTTGTTTTATTTCTAATATTAGGAGAGGGAAAGGATGTAGTCTTTATACTAATGATGATGTTAGTGGTAGATTTTCTGTAGATACCTCTTATCAGGTTGAGAAATTTCACTTTTATTCCTAGTTGGCTGATTTTTTTAAAAAATCGGGAACAAATGTATTTTGTCAAACACTTTTTCTGTGTCTACTGTGATAATCAATTTCTTTGATTCTTTTGTTACTTAGAAATGTGTTATTGCCTACAATTATTTGGAGATTTTTCAAATATAGTTCTGTTATTGATTTGTAATTTACTTTTCACTATGGTCAGGGAACATACTTGGTATGATTTGATTCCCTTTAAATGTGTTGAGGTTTAATTTATGGACCAGATTATGGTGTTCCTCAGTAAGCCTATTATTTGTACTTGAAAACGATGTGTATTCTGTTGTTTTTGAGTGTTCTATAGATGTCACTCAGGTCAAGTTGATTGATTATCCAAGTCTTCTATATCCTTGCTGATTTTCTGCCCATGTTTTTTTTTAAATCAATTATTTTACTATAATTATAGACTTGTATATTTCTTTTTGCACTTCAATAAGTTTTTGCTCCATGTATTTTGATGATTTGTTAATTGGTTCATAAATGTTTATGATTGTGTGTTCTCTTGATTAATTGATCCCTTTATTGTTATGAAATGCATTTATTATCCCTAGAAATATTGTCTGTTCTCTAATCTACTTTGCCTGATGTTTACATATTCTTTCTAGCTTACTTTTAATTAATGGTTATGGTGGTATTTTTTTTTTTTTCATTCCCTTTCTTTTAACCTGCTTGTATATCTTTTAACTTCTTATAGGCTGCATATAATTGAATTTTGCTTTTTCCTGCTAGTCTAACAATCTGTCCTGTAATTGAGGACTTTAGATCACTTATTTTTTTATTTTTATGCTGTTCTTTTGTGGTGCTGGGGATTGAACCCAGGGCCTTGTGCATGCTAGGCAAGCACTTTACCACTGAGTTATACACCCAGCCTTTAATAATTTACATTTAATGTGATTTAAACATGGTTAGGTTTCAGTCTACCATCTTGCTATTTCTTTGCTATTTGTCCTGTATGTTCCTTGCTCCCTTTTTCTTCTCTTTCTTCTTTGCTCTGGATTAATTAAATTTTTAAAATAATTCCCTTTTATTCCCTTAATTGGCTTCTTAGCTACAATTCTTTGGCTTGTTATTTTAGTGTTTCCTTTATGATTAATAACATAAATCATTAACATCGTGATCCACTTTAAAGTGCTATTGTACCATTTCAAGTATGGTATAATGTGCACAGTGGTGTATTTTCTGTATATTCACATTCAAATGTGCAGCTCTGACCATCTTAGGCCAAGCAGTAAATTTAGTAGGTCCCCTAACACACTCTAACATACTGGTCAGGCAAAGCCAGAACCTTCTGCCTGGGCATTGGACTGATTTCCTTATACTTCAGCTTTTGCCAACCAGTTGGATTTTCTCTTCTCCATTATCCCTCTTAACCATTCCTGATAAAATTCCAAATCAAACTGGCTTAACACGAAAGGTGTGGGGGATTAGTTATCTTACTGTATTAGTTGGGGAAAACCTAACTAAATAATAAGGCAAATTTTTATTCCACCTAAAGTTCCTAGGCAGAGTGACTATAGTGTTTGTTAATTCAACAAGTCAGTGAGATCAAGGTCCCAGGTTCCTTCCATTGTTCTTCTTTGTAACTATTGAGAAATTCCTTTTAACTCTTCCATCTGCTAGCAGGATGACTCCAGCAGTTCAGATATCCCATGCAGGTACATTGTCCAGGTCTTCCTTACATCTCTTTTTAAGACCAAATCTTGCCCCTATCTCTCCAGAAGTCTTATCATTAACTAGAATACAAGGACTGAGATTGTGGGAAGGTCGGATTCCCAGAGGAAAATCTGAGGACTGTCACCAGAGAAGAGGGAATGGATAGCTGTGGAATAGGCAGAAACTACAGGTATCCATTGTAGAAGTTCCACTAGACTAAAGGGGATTCCATCTGACCTGCTGTCATTCTCTCTAGTAATTCCTAATAAATCTAATCACATGTTCCCACCATGATGGACATGTGGTCACAGACCCAAAGAGCAGGGCCAAGTGACGATGGAGTGAAACCTCCAAGTATGTGAACCCAAATAAACTAAAATTTTTTTATTTGTTCATTTTAGTTATACATGACAATAGAATGTTTTTTGACATATCAAACACACACTGAGGAACCTTTCCTTTTTATAAGTTGTTTATCACAGATATTTAGTTACAGTGACAAAAAACTGACTGACTCAGAAATGGAACAACTCATCCCTTCCATTAGAAGTAGCTGCTTGGAGAGCCCACAAACCCAAACCTGGCCTCAGGGCCACTTTCTCAAACCCTTCCTTCTCTATAGCCCTGGTCACATCTATGTAGCCAGAGAAAATGTGTCCCCACCATTGGAAACTTCCAGGTGGTTGTCTCTGTGCTTTATTGTCTAGGAAAGCAGGAGGTCTCATATGGAGGAAGAAACATCCCCTTCACTCTCTGTCATGTTTTGTTCATAAATTGGCATCTTCCCAGGTCACACACGAAATTGTATTCTTGTTCTTTGTCCTCCAGCACAACAGTCGCTATCCATTGGAATGATGATAAAACTATAAAACTTAAAAACTTACTAGGTGCCAGGTACCATTCAAGTGCTTCATGAATATTACTTCTCTGAATGATCACATTTAGCAGTTGGGGGAACTGAGGCATAGGCATGTTAGGTAACCCTTCCATGAGCCTATAAGGGGGAGTTGAGGTTGACATTTGAACTCAGGCAGTTTGGCAGCAAAGCCCTCCTTCTTAGCCACCATGCCCCACAGAGTGCACCGTTTCAGTGCCAGGACACTCTGGACTCTTCCACACCCCAGGTAACACCAGTCCAATGCAGGCTTCCTGCTCTGTCTCTCCTTCCCAGCGAGGGGAACAGGCTTGCGTGCCTTCCCACACTCCTTTGATTCAATGCCACCTTTCTTGGAAACAGCTGCCTGAAGAATGTTCTTGGGGCCCTGGGAACAGCAGATCATACCCAGACAGTGTGGTTGAATCCTGAAGAAACATCCCCCAAAGAAAACAACCCTGTCCTGTATAAATATATCCACTCCACTCACTTGACCAAAGAGAAACCTTTATTTCTTAGTTTTTTTCACATTACTTCACTACATTCAGGTTTTCCAACAAGTTCCTATTTGACAACCATTAACATAAAGTAGTGATTTTCTTTTTCAGGAAAAAGGAACAATTTGTCCCAGTGCTAATTTGGTTATATCGTTACAAGAATGAAACTGCTAGAATGTTTAAAATAATAGTTCCACTGACTTACAAACCCACAATGTTTGTTTGTTCCCTCTGTTCTTGTTTCTCTGTTTTTGTTTTCCTAACTTACTCGAATATTTTTTTAAATTTCATTTTGATTTTTATGGTGTTTTTGAGCAGATCTCTGTATAGATTTTTTTCATGGTTGCTCTAGGTATTATATTATACATACATAATTTATCATATTCTATTGGCATTGGTATTCTACCCATTTGAGTAAATTGTAGAAACCACCTCTCTTCAAATTTCTCACCCACTCTTGTTTATAATAAAAGAGTTTTCATTTAGAACCATGTAAATGATGTTATAATTTTTGTTTCAACCAAACATAGTTCAGAAAACTCAAGAAAATAAACCTGTTGTGAATACCTTATTCTCTTTCCATTGTTCTTCCTTCCTTCCACTATTCCAAGAATCCTTTTTTTTTTTTTTTTTCTATTCAAGAATTTCCTTTTGCTATTTATCTTAGGGTAGGTCTGCTGGGCATGAGTTCTTTGTTTTTCTTCATCTGAAAATGTCTTGCTCTCCTCTTTAAGTAAGGGCTGTTTTTACAGGATATTAGAATCCTGTGCTGACAGTTGTTTCTTTGAGTACCTCGAAAATGCTGTGCCACTTCCTTCTTGTGTTCATGGTTTCTGATGAGAAATATGTTGCCATTTGAATTGTTTTCCCCCTATAATAAGATATTGGTTTTCTTACCATTTTCAAGATTTTATTTATTTATTTTTTGTCTTTGGTTTTTAGTAGTTGACTGATATGCTTAGTGCAGATTTCTTCGAGTTCATATTATTTGGAATTTTTTTTTTTATTTTTTAGCTTCTTGGATCTATATGCCTTTTGCTAAATTTAGGAAATTTCCAATTTATTTTTTCTAGTGCTTTTCCACGCCCCCCTTTACTCTCCCTCTGACGGCATGAATGCTAGATTTTTACTATCGCTACATGGGTCCCTGAGGCTCTCTTTGGGGGGTTTTTCTTTGTTGGGTTTTGTTTTGTTCTATTTTTAGTAAATTCTCTCTGTTGTTCAGACTGGATTATTTCTATTATTTCATTGTTCAATTCTATCTTCCCTTTCCTTTGTTCTCTTCATTCTGGTCCTGAGCTCATCTGCTATGCTTTAAAAGTTTTGGTCATTGTGTTATTTTTCAGTTCCAAATTTCCAATTAGGGCTCCTTTACGACTTCTATTTCTGGGCAGATATTTTCTTTTTATAAATATTCATTGAAATATTTTTACGAAAGAAAAACAGAGGACTTGCTCTTGGTTTGAATGCAACGTGGAGAGTCTGGGTTTTTTAATGTTTTTATTAATACATTATAATTATACATAATAGTGGGGTTCATTTTGACATAAAAGTAAGTTAGTTTTAATTCATCTTCCCGCTCAAATATCCATGTACTCCAGTGAGTTATTGATTCAGAAAACCAGACAGGGGAGAGAAAACTGGAGAGGTAACTAATTTTCAGCTACTGTTTCTTCTGTCACTGTGGAAAACTGGTCTGCACAATCTAATGCATCAATTTTAGACTATGTCTATTCAGATAATTTTCCCATTTTAAAATCGGATATCTTTTCTGGATATTCATTCCTGAACATAGATATTTTCAAATGCCTAAATCAATAAAATTTCCAGTTCTTGCCAAGAGGTCTTGTGTTAGCTGGGGCAAGTTATCATTTCTGCCTTAGCCTTCACTTGGTGCTTGTGCAGAGTCTCAAGGTCAGCCAGAGGTGACAGCTCACAGACTTCTCAAGCCGATTCTGAGCATGTGCACAGGCCTATTGTGTCCATGGCCTTATAGATTCCAAAGAATATATTAGATCTCTTCAGAGCTCCATATGGACATTTTAGGCCCTAGCTTTTCCTCTGAAGTATTTTGGTTTTCTATTCATTTGCCTTCATTGTTATCTGCTGCCTCGACAGTTGTGATGTTGAACAATTATTGCTGATTGTTTTTGCTGAACAAATGGGAAATGACTGCATTGGGCAGGCTCTTTTTCAGGTCAGGTAAAAATAAGTCTTCCAAGTGGGGTCTTCCAGAGTGCCACCCGGTAGGTCAGAAAATGGAACTTTGGTGGATGCAACTCTGTTGGTAACCTCCAGAGACTTCCACACTTCTGCTTCACGAAGATCACAAGCTGATGTTGTCAAGACGCTGGGAAGAGGAGGCTGAGAATAAAGCAGGTCAAGACACCACAAAGTGCACAGTTCTTAACCAAGATTCTACTTTTTATTTCTACTTTTTTTTTTTCTCCTCAATTACTGTAAGCCTTTGGTTAGTTTTCCAAGTTTCAAAAAAAATTGATTTTTAAAAAAATTTTAATTTGTTCTAATTAGTTATATATGACAGTGGAATGCATTTTGACACATCATACATAAATGGAATATAATTTCTCATTCTTCTGGTTGTACATGATGCAGACTCACACAGGTCATGTAGTCATATATGTACATAGGGCAATAATGTCAGATTCATTCTACTAGTGTTCCTACCCCCATTCCCCTCTTCTCTCCTGCCTCTGTCTAATCCAAAGTAAATATTCTTCCCTAGCCCCCTCTCCCTTATTGTAAATTAGCAGTCTCATATCAGAGAAAACATTTGGTTTATGGTTTTGGGGGATTGGCTTATTTCACTTAGCATGATATTCTCCAGCTCCATCCAACTACAGGCAAATGCCATAATTTGCATTGTGAAAATATTTTCTTTAAGGTTGAGTAATATTCCATTGTGATATATACCACATTTTCTTTATCCATTCATCTATTGAAGAGCATCTATGTTGATTCCTTAGTTTAGTTATTTTGAGTTGAGCTGCTATGAACATTGATGTGGCTGTGTCACTGTAGTATGCTGATTTTAAGTCTTTTGGGTATAAACCAAGGAGTGGGATAAGTGGGTCAAATGGTGGTTCCATTCCAATTTTTCTGAGGAATCTCCATACTGCTCTCCATAATGGTTGCACCAATTTGCAGACCCACCAGCAATGTATGAGTGTACCTTTTCCCCCACATTCTTACCAACATTTATTGTTGCTTGTATTCTTGATAATTGCCATTCTGACTGAAGTGAGATGAAATTGTAGTTTTTTTTTTTTTTTTTTTTTTGCGGTGCTAGGGATTGAACCCAGGGCCTCCTGCTTGCGAGGCAAGAACTCTACCAACTGAGCTATATCCCCAGCTCTGAAATCGTAGTTTTGATTTGCATTTCTCTAATTGCTAGAGATGTTGATCATTTTTTCATATATTTGTTGATCAATTGTATTTCTTTTGTGACTTGCCTGTTCAGTTCCTTAGGCCATTTATTGATTGGGTTATTTGTGGGTTTTGGTATTAAGCTTTTTGAGTTCTTTACATATCCTGAAGATTGATGCTCTATCTGAGGTGTGTGTGGTACAAGTTTTTTCCCATTCCGTAGGCTCTCCCTTCACATTATTGATTGTTAACTTTGCTGAGAAGAAGCTTTTTATTTTGAATTCATCCCTTTTATAGATTCTTGATTTTACTTCTTGTGCTTTAGGAGTCTTGTTAAGGAAGTTAGATATTAAGCAGACGTGGTGAAGATTTGGGCCAACTTTTTCTTCTGTTAGACACAGGGTCTAGTGCCCAAGTCTTTGATCTACTTTGAGTTGAGTTTCATGCAGGGTGGGAGATAGGGGTTTAATTTCATTTTGTCACATGTGGATTTCCAATAGTCCCAGCACCATTTGTTGAATAGGCTATCTTTTCTCCAGTGAATGTATTTGGCACCTTTATCTAGTATTAGATAACTGTTTCTATGTGGGTTTGTCTCTGTGTCTTCTATTTCGTACTGTTGGTCTACATGTCTGTTTTGGTGCCAATACCATGCTGTTTTTGTTGCTACAGCTCTGTAGTATAGTTTAAGGTCTTGTTTTGTGATTACTACTGCTTCACTCTTCTTCCTAAGGATTGCTTTGGCTATTGTGTGTCTTTTATTTTTCCAAATTTATTTCATGATTGCTTTTTCTAGTTCTATGAAGAATGTCATTGGGATTTTTTTTTTTTTTTGCGGTACTGGGGATCGAACTCAGGGCCTTGTGCTTGTAAGGCAAGCACTCTACCAGCTGAGCTATCTCCCCAGCCCTCATTGGGATTTTTAATAGGAATTGCATTAAATCTGTATAACTCTTTTGGTAGTATGGCCATTTTGAAAATATTAGTTCTGCCTATCCAGGAGCATGGTAGGTCTTTCCATCTTCTAAGGTCTTCTTCAGTTTCCTTCTTTAGTGTTCTTCTTTAGTGTTGTAGAGGCCTTTAACTTCTTTGTTAGATTTATTCCCAAGTATATTTTTTTGAGTCTATTGTGAATGGGGTAGTTGTCCTTATTTCTCTTTCAGTTGATTCATCACTTATGTATAGGAATGATTTATGGGTGTTGATTTTATATCTTGCTACTTTGCTGAATTTATTTATTAGTTCTAAAAGTATTCTGATGGAATTTTTTGGATCTTCTAAATATAGAATCATGTCATTGGCAAATACTGATGGATACAATATTTGTATCCCTTTAATTCTTCTCTTTTGTCTAATTACTCTGGCTAGAGTTTCAAGAATGATGTTGAATAGCAGTAGTGAAAGAGGGTGTCCTTGTCTTGTTCCAGTTTTTAGAGGAAATGCTTTCAATTTTTCTCCATTTAGAGATATTGGCTTTGGGTTTAGCATATATAGCTTTTACAAAGTAGAGGTATATTGATCCTTTATTTTAATTGACATTAAATGTTTTTTAAATGATAGATTAAAACCACAAAACTTGTACATATTTGTGAGGCACCATGTGATGTTTTGATACATATATACATTCTTTAATGTTCAACATTTATCTTTTATGGTTGAAACATTCAAAATCCTGTCTTATAACTTTTTGAAATATACAGTACATTAGCTATAGTCACTCTATTGTGTGAACTTCTCATTCCTAACTAACTAACTTAGTACTTATTGATCAACCTTTCCCCATTCCTTCCCCCTACTATTCCTAACTTCTGATAACCACCATTCTACTCTCAGTTTCTATGAGATCAACTTTTTTAGATTTCACATATGAGTGAGAACATATGGTACTTGTCTTTCTGTGCTTGGCTTATTTCACTTAACATAATGACCTCCACTTCCATCCTTGTTGCTGCAGATGACAGGATTTCATGTTTTATGGGTGAATAGTATTTCATGATATATATGTACCACAGTTTCTTTATCCATTCACTTTGGTTGTTTCCATTTCTTGGTTATTGTGAATAGTACTGCAATAAACACAGAAGTGCATGCCTCTTTGATATACTGATTCATTTCCTTTGGACATATACTTAGTAGTAGGACTGCTAGATCATATGGTAGCTGTATTTTTTATTTTTTGAGAAACCTTCATACTGTTTTCCATAAGGAATGCACTAACTTACATTTCCACCAACAGTGGGAAGGTTTCCTTTCTCCACATCTGCTCTAGAACTTGTTATTGTAAGTCTTTTCAATAATCGTCAGTCTTAGTGGAGTGTGAAAAAAATCGATTCTGATAAAATTTTCAGTGTTCTCATTGCTTTTCGGGAGGAGATGATTTTCAGGGGAACTTACTTCATCATTCCTGCTGCCATCACATTCTTTTAGGACATTTGAGACTGATGTTGTTGGAATACACGCTGGTCAGTGCCTAGGAAAACTTGTTTTTTCAGGTTGTGAAATATGGAGAACTTTAAAAAATGTGATAATGAAGGAAATGGAAAGGGAGAGCTGACCACTTCCCTTGTCACCAGTTTCTAGGTGAGGATCAAAGCAGAGTGACCTTGGTGGGAAAGTAAAGGAATGTACTTATAAAACATCTGAAGAAATCCACCTGAGCGGTGGGCACGCAACCTATTCTCTATACGCCCCCTGCTTGTAGGCACAGTGCAGCCCTCCATATTGTCCCTGCAAGGAAGGCACAGCAATAAAATGTCTGTACCTCCATTGAGTCCTCCAAGTTCTTTTGTTGGGATCAGAAAACAGTATGTTGGGGACTTTGAAGCCCTGGGGTTGAACAGCTGGAAGTGACAGAAGCACATGAATGGGAACATACTCAGAGTTACATACAATTTGGGAAGTGGTAATTTGGGCTGGATCAGGGGTCTTTATAGCAGGACTGTGTGAATAAGGCAGAAAGGGCAATTGGGGATCATGCTCAAATTGGCATTCAAAGGTTTTGAGGAGAGAAGTGGACATGATGAGAATGTTTTTGGAAGATGAATAATGTTTTTGGAAGATTAATTTAGCAGTGAGTCCAAGAGGCAGGCAAAAAAAAAAAAAAAAAAAAAAAGGGAAAGAAAAAAAGAGAAAATAGAAGCAAGAAAGCAAGAAGACCAAGTGCTTTAATCAGAAGGGGGAGATTGTGAATCTGAGAGAGGTAATGAGACTAGGTTGGGTGTTAGAGCATTCCAAAGGAAGCTTCTATATGGTTGGTGAATAGCTGGTTACTGGGGCAGTCTTCAAAGTACAGTTGCTACATACATAATAGTTTTTTTCAATTGTTGGAAATGAGGCTCCCCTCTCCAAATTTTCTTCCTCTGAATGCAGAAGTTATGTAACCCTCAGTGGAGTTTCTTCAGTCTCATTTTATTGTTCCAACTGCCCCCTCCATAAATGGCCCTCCCAGTGACGATGTTGAGTACCTTGAAGTTCATGGCAGGTAATTCCCAGTAGTGCTGCTCTGGGTGGTGAGACCCAGCTGGTGTTCACACATAAGGTTCTTCACTCACAAGGGCCCCCAATTTAAGGAAATCAGTAGGTTTGTTTACCTCTGGTTAGAGGGGGACACTGCAGATAAAAAGAGGAACTTGACCCTCTCCCTTCTGGATGTCATGGATTCCTGAACCTTCCCTCTAGGTAAGCAATCCAAATGTAAGGTAGTGGTGGTAGGGAACTCATCAGAATAGCTGCTGAGATTCCATTGTGTTCTACACTTCACAAATGATATATTTAAGTTCTTACCTGCATATCTCCAAACATTTGAGCCTTTTCAGATAATCAGGGAGATACCCCAAGTTCCAGGTCAGTCCAGGCCAATAGTCGCCTTAAAACTGGAAAGATTGGTTAGGTCAGTGACAAAGTGTTTTCCAAAGTATATTCCATGTGTATTAGGGTTCTCTAGAGGAAAGTAACTATGATGGTTAATTTGAATTGTCAACTTGATCAGATTAAGAGATGCTAAAGGTTAAGGGGCTTCTGGGTGTGTCAATGAGGGTGTGTCTAGGAATGAACGACATGTGGGAAAGCAAACTGAAGTTTGCATGGGCTCTAAGCATGGGCTCTAAGCATGGGCTGCACTGTCCAATAGGATGGTGGCTTGGATGGAATAAAAGATGGAAGATAAGGAAGCAGCAGTGGATGCAAGTTTGATTCTTTTTACTGCTATGATTGCCTGAAGATATCAGATGCTCATTTCTTCACTCTTCCAAGTGGACTCTGCCAGTGATTCTCCAGGGAGTTTCCAGAAGCCTTCAGTCTCAGACTAAAGCAGCACCCTCCATCCCTCTTGTTCTGAGACTGAAGCCTCTTGGACTGAGCAGCTACTTGTTCCTCCAGCTCTCCAGCCTGCAGATGGCCATCGTGGACTATCCAGCTTCTGGAAGTATAAACCAATCTAATAAATTCCCTTTCTGTAATCATATTTCCTGGTGATTCTGTCTCTCTAGAGAACCCTGACTAAAACAGTAACCAAGAGAATATGTACATAATTATATATAATATGTACATAATTATAACTTATAATTATAGTCATATAATTATAAAAAGGGATTTGTTAAATTGGTTCATAAGATGACAGGTTGGATAACCCTACCGTGGCCATCTGTATGTTGGAGAGCCACAGAAACCAGTAGCTGCTCAGTCAAAAAAGCTGAATCCTCAGTACAACAGGGGCCAGAGATGCAGCTCCAATCTGAGGCTGAAAGTATAGAAGCTCCCTGGAGAGTCATTGAGATGAGTCCAAAATGAAGGACTGAAGATGGAGTCATGTCCAGGAGCTATGGCAACAACAAAAGGCAACAACACTGGTATAAGAAGAATCAAGCTAGCATGTGCTTCTGAAGGTTTTTTCCTTCTCCCATTTTTGTTTGGTCCAGACCCCCAGCCTATTGGAAGGTGCCCCCAACAGCAGGAGGGCTCTCCCCCACCTTCATTTTACTGTCCCACATGCCAATCATCCCTGGAAACGCCCTCACAGACACACCCAGAAGTGTGCTTCACCAATTTCCTAGGTGTCGCTCAATCCAATTAAGTTGACAAGAGTAACCATTGTACCATGAATGAATTCTGGTCCTGGGAATGTCTCCCCATAAAGAGGTGTAACAAGTGTAGGAAATGTTTCATTCTCTATTTCTTCTAGAAGAGTCAGTACAGCAGACGCTCTGAGAAGTCCTGTGCATGCAGAAACTTTCGGTCTGTTTAACTTAGTATCCCCAGTCTTCACTGACCACAGAGCTCTTTCCCTGAGGACACCAGCTTTGTAGCAAGGTCTTTGAGGAGTGTCAGTTAATCCCATTTATCCTCTTCCCTTACCTTTCTCTGCTCATGAACAATGTGGCAGCCCTTGCTCAGAGATGCTCCAAGGACTTCAATCAGTCCCAGACCCTTGAAAAAAATGAGGACTTCTGTTAAGCACATGGCAAGTCACTCAAGGCAGCCCAGATGTCACATCCCTGTCGTGCCAAATTACCTCAAAATATTCTGAACAGCTCATGGTTTCTTAGACACTGAGAAGGCTCCCTCTGCCATCTTCTCTCAGACCTTCCTCTGGTGCTCCTAAAGTAGAGTGGGGTGACTGGCAACAGTGATATCGTCACAGGACTGTTGTGAGCTTACATAACACGAGTTCATGTATGAAAACCACTGGAAACAGTCCCTGGAACACAGTATGCTTTATGTACATTAGAGATTCTTGGTTGAGGACGTTGCTTAACAGTTCACTTTGTGTTTATTACCATTAAATTACTGTCATAGGCAAATTGACGAACACGAGATGCAGACGGACGTGGAGCCTCCAGTTTAAGCATGGTCATGTTTCTCCAGCATTACCTCAAGGAGCAAGGAGATCAGGTCTACACACTGAAGAAATTTGACCCTATGGGGCCACAGACCTACCTGCTCAGCCCATTCTGCCCGGTTCTCCCCAGATGACAAATACTTGCGACACTGAATCACCATCAAGAAATGCTTCAAGGTGCTCATGACCCAGCAACCTCGCCCTGTTCTCTGAGGGTCCCTTAAATTTCATGTCTCTTCTGTTGCATGCTCCATTTTGGAGAAATCATAACAAAACTTGTCAGTTTGTGAGCCATGAAGCCTTCTTACCACCATGCCCTTTGGAATCCAGTCTCCTCATTGCCTTTGATTATGCTCGTATGAGGCCATCGTGGTGGCACTCTCCTTAAAGGGAACATGTTTTTCATATTTTGAATTATTGCCACATTATTAAAGTGATTTGAAAGAAAAAATTACTATCATAAAATAACATTAGCATTGATCTCTTCTAACTTTAAAAAAGAAATAAATGATCAAGAGCAGAGTTTAGTTCAAAATAACAAAACATGATTGCAGGATGTGTGCAGACTCCCCCCCCCCACCCACACACACACACCAGACACAGGCTCCACTCTCTCACTCTGAATTCTTCCATTCCCATTGATCTGTCGCAGGGCCAGGGTCTCAGTTATGGCCCCCCTGAGGTATGGATTCAAAAGATGAGAGAAAGAAGGAACAGAGAGGCTTTCTTTGGGGAAGAGAGATGAGAGTAAGGGGGCAGGGACTGCAAACATACAGGATCATTGTTCAGTAAATGTCCTGACAGTTTTATAGGAAAGAACACAGAGAGCTCCAGGGCCAGCCATTCCCACTGAGGGGGAGCAGCAGCCACTGGTCTCCATAAATCTCCCCTGAGAGTAAGGTGAGCACGTCAAGCAATAGAAAGCACTGCCACACATGACAGGAGCAAAGAGGATGCGAGCAAATCGGAGTGACGTTTCCCCAGAGGTAAATGCTTGCCTGCCGGGAGTGTGGCTGTCCTTTGCCTCCCGCCTCCTGCCTCCTGCTTCCAAGGAGGCAACAGAGCAGGTTTGGATAGGACTGCGTCCCCCAGCTCTCCTCACCCCCCCTTGTTCCCACCTGCAATAACAGAGGACCGCTTTCTCCTTCAGAAGCAGCCATTGGAAACAGGGTGATTAGCAAAGAGGGAGTTCTGCCTGTCAAAAGTTAGGGAACCCAGTCTCTCCAACCAGGTCTGCCTTTCTGGAGGAATGGGAACAGGAGGAAAGAGACCAGGCTGACATTTCCAAGCAGAAAAACATGTCCCTTGTCTTCAGAGAGCAAGAACAGGGACCACCAAAGTACCACATTGCAAACCAGAGTGCACAGTGATGCAGTGTGGTGTGTACACTTGGAACCATGCACCTCCTTACAGTGACAGATAAAACACCCTTCAAAAATACATGTTTGAAAAGAGAAGGGGGACTAGTACAGGAAGGGGACCAGTGGGAAGGTGGAGGGGAGGAAAGTGGGGAAGGTACTAGGTAATGAAATTGACCATTTTGTTATATGCACGTATGAATATGTAACAATGAAATCTATTATTATGTATAATTACAATGCACCAATAAAAATGTGTCTCCACTTTCATCTTTACCAAGTAATGAATTAAAGATGACAAAGGGAAAATAAACTCCAGTGGCTTATCTTTCTTCCTAGGCAAGAGAAAAGCTTCAGTCAGAATTGCTCTCTACTAAAATTTTTCTCTTCCCTGTCACCCGAGTTCCAGCACAACTCTGAAGTCGACCGGCATCTTCCAAGGCCCATACTCAATTCAGATACCCAGTCACCTGGGCCTGGAGGTCTGGCAACCCTCATCACTGTACCACCAAACGGAATGCAAGACTGGATCCCTGTGAACAGTGACATCTCACAACAGAAAAGGGACAGGTCCAACTTAAAATGTGTCACTGCCTCTGTGCCCAGGCTGGGAGGTACAGCTAACTGAAGGGCGGGCACCATGCCAGGGAGGCTCAGGAAATGATATGCTGTCTGCCAGGGAGCAGGCCCGGCTCAGCGTTTTCCAGATGCTTGTGGAACTGACTGTATTTACGGCCCAAATACTGTGTGTGGGTTCTCTCTGGAGGGGCCTATGTGCATCTGATTAGTGCTGAGGTCTCTAATCGCAACTAAACCCTAAGTTTGCTGCTGCACTAACTAGGGATTGGAGAGAAGTCTCCATTCAGCACTTCCTACACAGGCCTCTTTGGAACCTGGCCTCTGCAGAGCTGTCTGACTTACCTGCTCTACCCTGACTAGTTTTTTTTTTTTTTATTCTGTTTGAAGAAATTGTCCTCTGCTAAGGTTGCTTCTGGCCTGCCTGTTGCTGCTGCCTATTGGGCACTCCTGGCTGGTAGGATTCTGCAAGCTTCACCCCTCTTCCAACCAGGCCTGTGTGACTTTGCTGTTGAGCACTGGTCACAGTGGCTGCCTTTCAGACCAGGTGATATACCTTCAGTTGTTTCTGGAAAAAGTCCCCACAGCCAACAGGGGCCTGCCTTGAAAGCCAAAATGTGGGTTTCCAGGAATGCAGGGGCCTGTCACAAAGCTCAGCTCTGCCACTTCTCCAATCCAGGGAGGCATGTGGATGCAGTTTCTTTGTGTCCAGTGGAAGATACCAAACGTCTGTGTGAGAAAGGGGTCATACAGCCGGGATGAACCATTTCTTCTCTTCTTTCCTGAAGGGGTAGGCCAGGCAGGACAAAGCCCTGGGTCTCTAACACATTCCTAGTCCTGGGCATTCCAACCACACAGAGGCCTCAGCAAAGACAGAAGGAGTTGATTCAATGAGCTCCTGCAGAGCTATTATCTGTGGGCTGATGGCTTCTGAGCACTCACTTGTCTAATTATCTGAGGAAGGTCCTGAACTGCCGGCTACAGAGCCTGAACTGAAGTGTGCAGACCAGGCCACAGCCTGCCTCGCAGGCTAACTCGGCTCCCTCCTGCCCCAACGCTGAAGCCTCCTTATAAATAGCACACACCTAATCCAAATACTAAATCAAATTAGACTTAAAATAGGCACACAGTTAACACCTGGTTCACTGCTAATGGTCACTAACAGCTTCCACATAAAGTAAATGCTCATTTTCTGTGGCCAGTTCCCCCTCTCCAAAGCTCTCCCACTTGTACCAAATGCAAAGCTGTTTGCCTTTTGTGCTTGGTACATATTGGTTTCTCTTTTGTACTTGGTTTTTGTGGAGGACCATTTGATAAATATTGGCGATGAGCTGCCCCTCCCCATGTCCTGTGTATGTAAGGAAGTTCTGTCCTCTGAAAGTGATGGCCAACAGGAGAGCTAACTTCTAATCCCTCTTTGCCCCCACCCCTCAGTCCAGAATTCATTTGACCCTTTTTCTGTTATCCTCAGTGGTGACCAGCTCTAATTTTTGGCCCTGTCCGACATAACCATACCACACTCAGGTCTTCATTTCTGTTCAACCTGCCCGGATTCAGTTTACAGCCCAAAATATTCTCATCTTGCTGAGCCCACGGCACCAGGCCTCTCAGCCACAGCTGGACAGCAGGGTACAAGTATGTGAGTGTGTGTGTTTGGGTTTTCAACAAATATTGATGGAGTATGGACTAAATGTCATGCAGTATGTTCTGTGTTGGAGAGACAAAGGGCATGACCGTGCTCTGCTCTCGATGCATCAGTTGTTCAACGCAGGAGTCCTTTTTATTTGTTTTTTAGTTTATTCAACCATCAATTGACTTGAGATTTTATTAGGGACCTTTCATGTGCTAGAAGGACACCACAAATCCAAAATTGAAAGAAACCAGTCCCTACCCTGCAGGAACTTGCAACCCATGGGCAATGTCAGATAAGTCAATGTGTACAGTATGCACATGGTGCTATATATCATAGCAGAAATAAGCACAGTATACAGTGGGAGGACCCAGGAGCGATGTCTGCAGCAGAAAGTGCCACTCTAGTTTTCTGGACATGATCTGGAGCTGAGTTTTCAAGAGCATGTGATAGATTAAAGATGACCCCCAGAGTCTTTGCTACTCCCACTGAGAGTTAGGCTAACTCTTCTGCCCTTGAATCTGGGATGGGCTTAGCAACATGCTTGACTAATAGAATGTAGTGGAACTATTGTTCTGGAACTTTCAAGGCTAGTAAGAGGAAGCCCCATAGCATCTATTTTCCAGCTCTCGGAAGCAAGAGAGGTGATGTGTAGTTCCTCCATTTGGTAGTCCCATCTGGAACAGACCTTCTGGTCATCCCTACACAACAATAGACATGTGAATGAAATTATCTTGGACCCTCCAGATCAACCCATCTGCTAGCTGAAAAACACCAAGTGATATATGTTGACACACAAGGAACAGAATTGCCCAACTGAGTTCTGCTCCAATTTCTGATCCACAAAAATATAACATTGGGAGTTATATAACAAGGCAATGAGGCCCATGCAGGTTGTATTCATGTTAATGGGGGCAGGGAGGATGTGGGTGTTGTCTTCCTGGTCACAGGACATAGTCTCTGCTGGGCTCTGAAAGATTCTTACAGGGAAAATTCTTTTCGGCAAGATAAATCATATCCCCCTCTACACATTTCCTACACCACTACTTTCTACTTCACAATTAGACATTGATGTATTTATTGATTCATTCTTTGATATATAGTAATTTGATGTATATTCATTACATTAACAACACTTATTTACCACTTATCAGGTCCTAGGTTAAACACTCATATAAATTATCTTATCTACTCCTCGTGGCATCCCATGATGCAGTTAGCATACCCAGTTCTAGTATAATACACCTCTTAAAATTATCAATTTGTTTTAACAGAATTGACATCTGAGAGAATTATTTGAGCACAAAGCAAGTGTTGCATTTGTTCAAGTATATTTTGTTCATAGATACACAAAATTAGGTGAATGCAGAAGACCATGCCCAGCTAAACTGAGGTGCACAGAAATATACAAAACTTAAAGAGGCACACACCTTAAATATGTACCAGCCATGACAGTTACCATGTACCAGGAGCCACACCTGTAGGCACTTGGTGTTACAGGTTTTCATCCTAACTTCTCATAATGACCCTCCTACCCATCACAACGACTCACAGCTACAAGCCACCCACAAGGCTTATTTCCACAAGCAAACTTCAGTTCTTATTCAAGGCAAAACAGCATAATCAATTATAGCAGTTATGTGTTTAATCATTTACTGGTGTAAAACAGTGAACTAGTGACTGAATGCTGGGTCATTCCCCAATTCTTAGGTTGAAACCCTAATTCCCAGTGTGAAGGTAATTGGGGGGGGCTTTTGGAGGTAATTAGTTCATTGAGGGTGGAGCACTCATGATGGTAGAGTACCCCTATAAAAAGACACAGAGAGCTTGCTTCTTTTCTCTGCCATGGGTGGACACAGCAAGAAGACGACCATCTGTAAATTAGGAATTGAATTGGTCAGCCCTTTGATCTTGGACTTCTCAGCCTCTGAGACTGTGAGAAATAAATATTTATTGTGTAAGCCACTCCACTGTGGTATTTTTGTTATAGCAGCTCAAACTGCCTAAGACACAGTGCTACCACTTCTATTAGGCTTATATCTTATGTGCCAATAATGAAGATTTTGGGTGTCAAAATCCTTAACCCCATTTAGAAACTCATGCCACATTGTACCACCATTTCCATCTTACAGATGAGGAAAGGGAATTGGAACAGGTTGACTCAAGCTGGTCAGTGTAGAAGTCAAAGCAGACTCCTGATTGACAAATTAGAATCAGCCCAGCCCTGCTCCCCTCTCCCAGCTCTCATCCTGAACTATAGCACTGCATTGCTTATTCTTCTGTGGTGGAAGTAACAAAATGGAGGAGGAGCTGGGACCCTAGTCCTTGTGAATACTGACTCATAGGCTCCTGGACTTTGTGAGTCGGGGCTTCCCTCATGTAGTGTTGGCCTCCTTTCCTCCCCAAGCCCCTCACCTGAACACCCTGGCCCCGCAGCCCCATTGGAAGAGCACTATTCTTTTGAGCCTCTTTCCTCTTCTCATGAGGCTCTAAGGCAAAGCTTCCTCTTATTCTCATCTGTCTCCTCGGTGTGTGGCACAGAGCCTGGCACCTGACTGGGCCTCATAAATGTTTCTGGAGCTGGACTAACCTGAACAGGAGGCTTGGCTGCAGTGAGCAGGCAAAAGGAGCCAAGCTCCTGGGGCAGGCATGGAGAAAGGCCCAGGAAGGCTAGCGGCAGCCGCTGCAGTACATTTGACAGCAAAGCAAACTGCTGCTCCACAGAATTCTAGGTACAACTGGAGTCCCCTTTCCCAGAATCTAATCAAAAACCAAGAAGGGCAGTGCCCAGTGGCCTGAGGAGGATGATTCCTAAGCTCCCTGGAGATGAAAGCAGGCTCCTTGCCACTTGCCGTGCATTTGTCCTCCAGCTATCCTTTGCACTCTTCTTCTTATTGGGTCTAACCTAGCCCCATCTATGCTTTAGAGCTGACCCAACTCTTCCTGGACCTCCAGGAAAACCCCCAAACCACCTGCAACCTGCAACAATCCATCTCTGTCTCTTTGGAACTCAGTGCCCCGAGGTTTCCCATGCTCTTTCCGTAATTATTCATGTCCACCTTTCTGACAAGCCGTAAGCCACAGGTCAGCGCTATTATTTAACTTCTTGCATAGATAAGTTAGGCAGATCCTAACTTGAGAATGAATTGTGGGTAGTTGGAATCAGAGTACATGTTCCCATAGAAGTTGGGTTACAAATGGAGGGCGAGCTCCCAGGTCAACACGGGAAACCCATCTCACCTACAGTGGTTGCCCATGGCAGAATTCTGAGCCTTGAAGGCATGGGGAGATCACACACGAGGGAGAGGGAGGCAAAAACAGAGTTGGTTCTTCCTGAGTATAAGACCAGCTGTCTGAAGAAAAAGAAATCACTTTGAAAGGATGAAGTCTACATGCTTCTATCTCTCCTGGAATCTCCTTCCATCTGCCTCCTTCCCGTTCCTCAACTGCCCTGCCTCCATACCTGCCCCCTAAAGCATTTCACGAAGTTTTCTCCCTCGAACCTCTCCACTCCCACCAGAATTATCATTTTCCCCCTGTGGGAAATATCCAGGTAAGATGTTAGAAGTGATTATGATAAATATTTGGTTCCCAGAGGAGCATAGCAAAGAGGTTAATAGCAAAGGTTTTTGAGTCCAGAAGATTCTAGGTTCTGTCCCAGCCTTGGTAGCTGTACCAGGCACTAGGAATCAACCTCCAGCCTCATTTCCTCATCTGGTGAAGACACGCTTATCTCATATGTGTGAGGTGAGTAGGGAAGTAACTTATGGGGACCTAACGCTGCCCCAGTGGGCTGCCACAGCAGATCAATGACTGCAATTATTCGCTGCTGTGTGGCTCAGCAACCCAACTCTGCAGGCATCTTTTAACATGGAATAACCCAAGCTTCTTAAGTCTTTCACTTTTGAGAAGTTCTCAGCATCTATTTCTTCACATATTACTGCTTCTGTTTTCTTTTATCTGTCCATCTAAGACTCCCATTTCACATATTTTAGGACTTTTTACTGTTTTTCATGTCTTTAAAGTTTGAAAAAAAATCAAATATCTTTCTCCTGTTCTGAACTGTTTCACTCCAAATATTTTTGGCTCATCTTTCAAGTCACTATACCTGCCTTCTGCTGTGTATTGTCATTGTTAAACTAATCTATTAAGTTATTAATTTCTGTTACTGTCTCAGTTCTGAGAGCTCCAGCTTATTCTTCCTTCTAGATTCCAGTTCTCTGGTGAAATCCTCCATCTTATCCATTATTTTCTTGAACTGTTGACCATAGTTATTTCAAATTCCACATTTATTAACTCTAATGTCTAGAGTGCCTCTGTCTGTTTCTACTTTCGGTGTTTTCTTTGTCTGCTCCCTACCTTTTTTTTTTTTTTTTTACCTATTTATTGCTACCTCCTGATATGTCTGGCAATTTTTAAATTGAATGTTGGACATCATGCACAGTTGATGTTATCTTCCTAAGAGAGGATTTAATTTCTTCTGGCAGGTTTGGTGGGGGGGTTTGATGTTCACCTGATTTGGTTAAAAGCTGGTTATTTATTTTAGGTTTATCTTACCCCTAAAGGATAGTTTTTTTTAGGGTCTCAACTGAAAACATGGGTGTTTGTCAATGCTTTCCCTTATTGGCACATCCTGAACTCTAATTTTTGTCTTTCTATACCTTGAAACAATTGAAGTTAATGATCAGTTTTTATTCTCTTTGTGACTGATTTCTGCTTGGTTTCTGTGATGCTTAATTTTATATCTGGGTTAAGGGATACCTAGAGAGCTGGTAAAACATTATTCCTGAGTATGTATGTAAGGGTGTTTCTGAAAGTGATTTGGTATTTGAATCAGTAGTAAAGAAGATCTGCCCTCAATAGTTTGGGTGGGCATCATCTACTGAAGGCCAGAACAGAAAAGAGGATGAAGAAAAATTTACTCTATGTTTGAACTGGCTTTTCTACCTTCTCCTACCTTCAGACACCAGTATACCTGGTTCTCAAGCCTTCAGACTTGGACCAGTGCTTATATATCACTATTGTCATCATTTCCACCCCCCAGGGAAGGGACCCTGACAGTTTTCAGCCCAAAAGACTCAAATCGAATCCACCATTGATTGTCCTGTGTCTCCAGCTTACAGTAGGCAGATTGTCAGACAACTCGGTCTCTATAATCCCATGAGCCAGTTCCCATAGTAAATTATCTATCTACCTACCTACCTACCTATTCCCTCTATTGGTTTTATTTCTCTAGAGTCCTGACTGATGCAGATAGATGTGATGATTCTGATACACTGCTTAGGTCCCCCTTCAAAATGAACTGCCAATTGTCAACAGTCTTCGGTAATTTTCTCTGCTGAAGAAAACTGTTTCTCCCAAGTCCATCTCCCTCCAGAGCCGCCCGCACCCATTTCCGGTTTGACTTGGGTATATAAAGACCTACTGTTGTACAGTAAACTGGGGCAACTCCAAATAATTTCTTTAGCTCCAGAGCTCCCTGTGGGGTCGTGGAGGCTGGCCCACAATGACTCCTGTTTCCCTTCTCTTCCACAGGGGTTGATTCTAAAAGTACACCCTGATAAACATATGCTCACTAATTTCTCTCTCAAGGAACCCAACTGGTGACATTAGGCCTACACATGCACAATTTAGAAGTCAGTGATGCCTTAAGGGGAAATGGTACACTGAATATCGGGCACATTTCAATGTATTTCCCATGTCCTCAGGATCTTGGCTTCTTCAGTGGCCCTGGCTGTCTTGTTGTTCTCCAGTGCCTTCCAACAGTTGGCCTTTGTGTTTCATCCAGCTTTTATAGTTGTTCTCAGTAGGGAATTAATCTGATATCATCCGCTCCATCATAGCTTAAAACAGATCATGCTGACTGTTTTAATTCTCAGAAACCAGAAGTAGCAATAATGGAAACTGTTGCTGGGGCCTAATTCTGTCCAACAAAGAACTGTTGATTGGAGCTGTAGACATCATGAGAAACTAAGGAGAAAATGGCCTGCTTGTCTTAGACTCTGCAACAGCTAGGAAGAGGACTACAAAGCATAGCCAGATATGTGCCCTGGACTTTAGATTTATAGATTTACAATATCTTAAGGAAAAGAGATAGAATTCCATAGCCAGATAAGTAAAAAAGAAGAAATATCAAAAGACTTCTGAGAAAGGCCAAATGTTTTCCCTGATAAGTGGAGAATGATATATAATGGGGGTGGGGAAGTGGGGAGTGAGAGAAGAATGGGGGAACTTTAGATTATGTAGAAGGAAATGAGAGGGAGGGGGATATGAAAAATGGTGGAATGAGACAGGCATCATTACCCTATGTACATGTATGATTGTACGAATGGTATGAATCTACATCGTGTATAGCTATAGATCCGAAATGATGTACCCCATTTGTGTACAATGAATCAAAATGCAGTCTGTAAAAAATTAAAAAATAAATAAATATTAAAAAAATATTTCTGAGAGATAAAGTGAAAATTTGACATTATAATGGTAAAAAAATGAATGACAAAGAACAAGAAGCAAACTGAAAAAATGGACTGGTATGCTTTTTGGAAATAGAATATAATTAATAAATAATGCATATACACAGACAAGCTAATATGTTGGACAACAGCAATAAGAACAGAAAGATCTAAAAGGAGACACTAATGAGCTGAGTGAAATTTAATAAGACAAGACTTAATAGGAACAGTGTATTAACTCAGGTGCTAAAAACCTAATTTCACAAGGGCAGCGAGAAAAGAATCAAGCTTGGTAACTGTTCAGGTGAGAAGAACAGAAATAAACAAAACACCATAAACCCTTTAGTTTATTCAAATGCAGTATGAATCAGCAGTATGAAGTTGCCATCTAAAATAAAAATTTCAATTAGAAGTACAATGTCTCAAGTTGAGAAAGTCTTGTACTCTGTGCTCAGATATGAATGTGTCCCTCCAAGATCCATTGTTGTGGAATTAAGAGGTGAGACCTCTTGGGGAGTGATTAGGTATTGTGGACTCTGCCCTCACAAATGGGATTAGTGCCCTTATGAAAGAGCTTGCCCCTTCTGCCATATGAGAACTCAGTAGGAGGTGTCACCTATGAAGCAGACGCCAAGTCTGCTGGTGCTTCGTTCTTGGACTTCTCAGCCTTCAGAACTGTAAGAAATAATTTTTGTTGCTTATAAATCACTAAATCTAAACGGTTTTGTTATAGAAGACTGAATGGACTAAAACAGACCCTAACTACCACAATATGAATGAGACATTAACCAATAGAAGGTGTCCAGAGCGGGACCACCAGGATGGTGACAGGAAGATCCCACAAGCGACTTGTGAAGAAACGGAACGAGAAGGAGGTGCGTGGTGGGAGTGCGCCGTCAAGTTGAAGAGGCTTTTGAATTTTTTTCCTCCATAAGAGCTAGACTGTGGGGAGACAGATTTAGATTCCAATGCATGAAGAAATTTCATTTACTTAATTAAGTAACTAATTAATTAATATTTTGGTACCTGCCATGGAACCCAGAGTCTTGCACATGCTAAGCATACCTGTACCACTGGGCTACCTCCTCTGCTGCCGTGGAGGAATTTTAAATAATGAGAGCTGCCTTCCTTTAAAGATGGTGATGTCTCCTTCCCTGCTGTGTGTTCAGCAGAAGTTAGAGGCTGAGAAGCAAGGCGAAGGAGAGAAGGGAATATTTTGGTTGGGTTACCTGTCTAAAATATTTGAGACAATTCTAGTGTGTGGGAGAATTTACATAAAATGTCAGACTTCTGGTTTCTCTTGAGAAATTGGAAGGTCTGTGAATACTTGGCCTTCTTTTCTATGTGTCAACCAGTCAACCAGGATTAGTTTTCTCGTTCCCTTCACATCAGGCTGTTTTCCAGTTCCCTAATGTCTTCTTCCCTCAAACAATGCATGCTCTTACCCAGACCAGTTTAATTCGTTTACACCACTAGTCTGGCTGCTGTAGGCACTGGAGTTGGAAAGCCCTAGTGTAGAAGAGACTCTAGGATATTAGGGCATGGCAATGCCACCCCACAGTCTTACCACCTCTCCTTTGGGGACCTGCCCACCCAGAGCCCCTGCTGCTGAGAAGGCTGTTTTGAGTCATGCTACCCACACCTCAGACTAAGAAGTTTGGATTGATACCTGATCCCAGAGCTCTCAGTTCACAGGCTGACAGTGACATGTAATGGGGCCTGGCACAGAAAAATGCACTGAGCCAATTAAATTTTCTCTTTGAGTTTTTGAAACTAAGAAGCATAGTGTGAAACAGCAAGTTTGCAATGGTTTTAATGCTAGGGAGAGGTCAGAGAAGTCACAATGGGCCAGTAGCAAGTGGAAATTATGAGGTATCTAAAACATAGAATGACTCGTGAAAGAGGTGCAAGGGAGTAGTTGAACAGAGCAAGGGAGAGATGGCTTGAGAGAGATGAGAGATGTGGTCTGAGAGAGGCAAGTCAAGCTTCTGGTCTCCAGAGTTGACTTAGTTCCTTATTGGTTTCTCAGTTTCAGACCCAGTTCATATGCCTTTTTGCAATAAACTCCACTTAAACTTTCCTTTTTAAAAACACCATTGTTCTATTTTTAGTTATTTTTATGTGGTGCTGAAAATCCATCCTAGTGCCTTACATGTGCCAGGCAAGCGCTGTACCACTGAGCGGTTGTACAACCCCAGCCCCTCTATTTTTTTTTAAGCTAATCTGAGGGTTCACTCATTGTTATCCTCAAGAAAAACTAACCAGAGCCACTCTTAAGTCTCTGCTACCCTGAGAGCCTGTGATGGTACAAATTGAGCTTAAAGGTTTACCTTTAGGATATGACACCTCACTCCCCCCAGCCCAGGTAACCCAAGCACACTGTGGTCAGCTGGTGACACAATTAGGAATCCATTTCAGAAACCATGTCTCTCCTTTTGCTTCTGCAAGAAAGGTATGCATATAATTTTAAAGGCATAAACATGCAAGAATCTTGAGACCTCACTTTATTGCATTATCATATCCCCAGCAAGTAAAAGGGGGGGGGGCAAGTAGGTAAACCTCCTTGTTTTTTTTTATATACATCTGTCAGCCCTAATCAGACAGCCCCCACTTAAGTGATAGAAAACTACTCAGATGTTGTCATCAGACTTGTGAACTTGAAGAATATTTAACTTGTTGATTAAGTACTTAACATTACAAATGAATGCAAAACTGTCTATCAGTTCTGGTGTGATTATTTTGGAAATGTAAGTTTTTAGGTTGCTGTGATAATGAATGACCTTTGTGATACTTGCAGCTGCCTTCTTGCAACTGCCTTTTTGAGGAATGGCTATACAGGCTCTGAGGAGAAGAAAAGAAAGATGTGTGTTATAACTCATCATAAAGTCACTGATTTGTCTTTTTTAAAAACCACTGCTGTTGAAATGAGATGACAAAGAAGTTCAGGCTGTAGCGGCCCCAGTGAAGGGATGTGAGGAAGTATAAAGAAAATGTTATTGGGGAACTCTGCCAACTATGATGGAGTCTCCCTGGCACCAGCCGAACAATCCGAAACCTGTCTCCGAACAGTCACATAGATTGGGGGACACACAGAGACAAAACAGCTGGGTAATTGACTGAACTTTCCACTTTGTAGCCAAGTATTTTGGCGTCATGGAGATTAGGACTTGACTGATCTCACTGGAAAATTGTTCCAGTCTTTGCTACACTCCGCTTTTGGAGACACTAGTTTAACATTCCCAGGGAAAAAAAAAATCCACACCTGTTTAATCATTTCAAAAACAGTAGATATGGGGCATTTATTACACATTACTGAAACAAGCAAATGTTTCCCCTCCCCCGTTCTGACTAGAATTTCAAAGATTTCCTTTGTTGGAGACAGTGGTCTTAGGAATTTTTAATAATAATAAAAAATTAATAAAACAATCTGTTCAAAAGAGTCAGAGCAAATTTTATTGTTCTTTTTTTTGCATTTCTTTTTAATTTCCATATAGTAAAATAGAGCAAAATTCACTCTTCGGTGATGTAGAGTTCCATGGGCTCTGACAAATGGAGAACACTGTTGCATATCCATCACCACAATCAAATAGGGGAGAGTTCTGTCAGCCCCCCAAGTTCCCTCATTCTGCCCCTTTGGGGTTCACTCTTCCACCCCCACTTCTGGCAACTATTGATCTGTGCTCCATCCCTATGGGTTTGCTTTTCCATAATATTATATGAATGGAATCATCATACAGTATAAAGTCTTTTGGTTTGTTAATTATTATTTTAATTTATTCACTTATTTTTGCTAAATTGTTCATCGATAGCAGGCTCTGAACAGAAAGAAGGAAAGCAAGAAAACAGTATTGGGGGCTGGGGAACTTCAGCGACGAGAAGGAGGAAGGGGAAAGTGCTGTGCTCATCAAAGGAATTAGTTTCATCTGTGCAGTTACCAGCCCTTGAAGGTGGGGAGAACCAATCAGAAAGATTTACACATCCAAACTAGGCCTCTCTGCAACACTCTGTGCGGTTCGCCTTCCACTGGCTTTAACCAGCCTCGGGATCTGACCCAGGGCTGGGTAATTAACATGAGTAATTAGCCCCTGTTTAGTTATGAGGGCAGTTGTGGTGTAGGCAGCATCAGGCTTGTGGAGAAAAGTGCAAATTAACTCTGTGCTGTGCTCCACAGTGGCCACCTTTATTATGCTCCATCAACAGAGCAGCTGGATTAGCCCTCCATTCATTTAGCTTTCCCTCATTATGATAATTGCCTTCTGAACAATGAAATGTGTCAGCTCTGTCCTCCTTCTAGGGGAACAAGATTTGTTTATACAAGTAAACCTGGTGGTGGGAGGGGCAGCTGGCAAGGCTAATATTTGAGTATTGAGCTCGATATTAAGTTTCAAAAATCAAAATCCAAGTTTTAAAAAAATCGGGTTTGATTTACTTTGCTAGGGATTCTCAGAAGGCTGAAAGTCAAGTTATGTGCTGGGTGAACCACATGCTCCTATATGCTTATCCCCATTTTCAAGTGAGGAATCCTCTGTCCCCAGGATTCTCTTCTAGCTTCTCTGTCCCCCAGAATTTCTATGTTTTGTGGCTCCCCAGTGCCTCTTTCAGGCGCAATGATAGATCTTGCAAAATGGCTACCTTGATCAGGTTCAACAGAGGATGTGGGTCACAAATCATGTGTGGCATGTACTGTTTTGTCAAATTCGTCCTCCCAGGAAACCACCCTATCAGGTACAGTCAGGTCAGGGAAGCCAAGTCATTGAGCTCTTTTGGGTCCCTTTAAAACTGTCACTCCCCCAGCCTCTCATGGCCACGTCCAGCTGTTGTTTGCAAGGAAGTATAGGAAAGATTGCTGAGCCCTCCATCAATCATTCTACCAAAAAAGGAAGTGTTCTCAACTCCTGCTGCCCAGAGGAGAACTTGATCCCTCATAACCTGGAGCAGTGACTAAGCAGCACCCACCTGTGTTGTTACCTAGAACATGTTCTCCTGCAGCCCTGGCAGGGCTTAAAATTGCCATGAGTCCCATTAAATGAAAGACACTGCAAGTGTGTGTGTGTGTGTGTGTGTGTGTGTGTGTGTGTGAGAGAGAGAGAGAGAGAGAGAGAGAGAGAGAGAGAGAGAGGGAAATGGGAGGGAGGGAAAGTGTAAGAGGAAAAACAGTCTAGTCTATTTCTTGAAAGAGTTTGCTGGGGGATGAAACCACAGTCAGACGACCTGTGTCCTAGGTTCCTAAGGTATACATATCCCCACTGAGTCATTACTTGGTTACAATGGTGTAAAAAGCTGGCAGGAAATTAAAAAAATAGGCTCTGGAGTCAGGTAAATATGGGCTCAGTTTCCAACATTTATTTTCTCTTGGAGTGACCTTGAGCAAATTCCTTAACCTCTTTGAGCCTCAGTGCCTCAGTGTCCCTAACTGCAAAATGGTGGATGATATTACTGCCCTCTTAGGGTTATTATGATAATTAAGATCATGCAGCTCGAACTAATCAACTGAAGACTCTCTGGTGCCAAAGTTCTACTCTTAGACACTAGGCATAGAGTTTTGTGTATGTGCAATGATTATGTGTGTGCATGTATTTCTATTACAGTGAGCTCAGCTGAAAAAGAAATCCATTTAAAGGTTTGTTTGTTTCTTTCCGTTCCGAGAGTCTTAGGATAGAACCGATAGACTGAATGAGGGCATGTAAGGCCATTTAAGAACAGCTAATAAGTATTTAGAGTACAAAATGGCACCTCAGCTTAATTGGGGATTCCACTTACAAGGGCCAAGAGGTGGTCTGTTGGAGCACTGTGATTAAATGGTTTCTACCACAACTCGGGCGGTAAGAAGTGAGCACATAGTTATCTGGACTGAGTATAAAAGCCTGATGATGGAGGAATTATGTGCCCTAGTATCAGCCAACTACTATCCTGAGGGTTTAATTTATGGTTAGTTAAGAAAGAATGAGAATCCAGAGATTCATCCTTTATGTGGGTAATATGGTGTCACCAGACAGTTTGGGCACTACATTTCCCTCTGCAGTAATGCAATGTCAACAATAAACAACATACACACCTCTCCTCCTCCCTGCCCCACCCCCTGAAACCCAACAACCGTGAGCTTCCAACGCTTGTTTATAAGAAATCTGTCAGATGCTCATGTAAAAAATGACTTTAGGAAATTAACCAAGTAATATGTGTTTATTGTAGAAAAATGGGAAAATGTAAGTTTAGCAAAAAAGGAAATACAATCACCACCTACAAGCCCTCTCCTTCTCTGAAAGATTATCAGTGTTAACACTTGGGTATGTATCACTTCAGGATATTTTAAATGTATGTACATACATGTACGCAAATCCGCTGACTACACATGTATGGCACATGTTTATTTATAGAAATGCAGTTGCACTGTACAGTTTTATAACCTGAATTTTTCATATAATGTATTGTGAATGTTTTCCAAGTTATTAAATCTTCAAGGCACCAGGTCTCTTCATAGAGGGTAGCTTGCTTCAATAACAGACATTTACAGTGTCCCACCATACAGCCCTCCAAAGAGAGGCCTGGCCCTTTGGTATGCTTTTGGGTATATTAAGAATTCAGGAAGCTCAAATTGGCTGTTAGAGCCCCACATGTAAGAAATCAGCTTTCAAAGACACTAAATAAGAACCAGAGTTATTGTGACTCCTTCATAACAGTGAACTGGAATAACAAATGCCTTCTGACATCTCAGCCAGCGGGGACCCTTTGCTGAGTGAGTACATTTGCAATCCAAATAAGGCATCAAAACACAAAACATGAGAAGAGAAGGACAGAGCTCGGAGCCTGGAAACGCTTCCTGTTCACTTCTTTGGCCAGGGAAGTGATGTTGCACCATCTTCTTACCTTCATGGTGCTATCGGCCCACCGTAGTTGTTCCCTCCGCAAGCTGATATCAGCCAGACCTCCAGCCTGTAGATCAAAGACTTGACTCACTTTACCAGCATCACTTTGTTGCTCTGTTCTTGAGACTTGTCACACTAGCTCATGTCGGTGAGTCCTGGTGTATTTAGTCTGGTATGAGTTAATTTTTGAGGGCAGAGAAACAGGTTTTGATGTCATATTCCAAAATGATATTAATGGAATTAATCATAATTTATTAACTAGCAAAAGGTAGAGATTGCAAAAGTCTTTAGAAATAAATAAGGACAAGATATTTCTGAGGTGCGGGATGTTTGCTTGGTTCTTAGTGGGGATTACTCTCCCTCTCAGCCCGCAACTCAACCCCACAAGCTGGCATTCCTGTCCCTTAGCGCCATCTTACTCTGTGCTTCAGAACTCTTGGTTCTGAATGACACCCACTAGAACTGGCTTAGGATTATGGGGGAAAGAATATATTCGGAAGTTTCATGGTCTCAAACCATAGGACAGTGATGCAGGTGGACCCCGGCTGTGCCTTGAGCACTGTGGACTGTGTCCAGTGCCTCTTTCATCTCTGGTGCTCTCCCAAGATCAATTTCACTCTCTTCCCAAGAACATTTCTGTGGTCTTTGCCCATCAAGGTCCTTGTGAGGAACACAGAAGCACCTGACAGGAGTGGCATGCCCCTGATGGACAGAGTGGGAATGAGGGACTGCCTCATGAATGGAATGCCAGAGAGAGGTTCATTCTAAAGGCGTGTGTGGGTGAGGGTGGGGGGAGATGGGATAGGGGTGGGTGGCGTTTCTCATGAATGAGGAGTTTAAAAAATATATGCACCTGTCTCATCTAGTTTCGTGACAGTTGACCATGCATTCTATCTCTTAACTCTTCCTTTCTCATGGATTCTTTAACTCATCTCACTCTGGCTTCTACCTCTTCCTTTCTGCTAAAATGCTTTTGTATCAATGGCATCCACACTACCCAGTGCCTACCTCTTAGTTTTTACCTGACTCGACCTTCCAGAAGTATTCAATAACATTAACCACTTTTTCATCTGTAAACCTTGTCTTCTTTTGGATTTCACAATGCTAAGCTCTCCTTCTTCTCCCTACTTTAGATGATCTACTCAGTCTTTTTAATTTTTTTAATAGCTTCCTTGCTTTCTACCTGACCATTGCTCCTTCCTCTTCCAGTCTACAGTCTCTCCCAGGGTCTTGTTACCCACTTCCATGTTAGTATATATTAATCTCATGGAACTTTCTTCTCCTCCTTCTTTGCCACAGCTTAGATAGCTCCTGAGAGACCTTTCTTGGTTTATCCTAACTAAATTGAGACTGTGTTTGATATTCTATGATGGCAGTTATACTTTTCTACATAAAATCTATTACGATTTTTATAGTATATTGTTTGTGTGATTGACTTTGGAGGTGGGGTGCTGGCAGTGCTGGGAATAGAATCCAGGGCCTCACACATGTCTGCCACTGAGCTATTTCCCCTGCCCCTGTGACCAACTGAATGGTCTGCTCCATGAGGACAGGGACTGTATTTTATTCATCATTGTTTTCTCAGGAGCATGGAGTATGCTCAATTAAAAAAAATATTGACTAATGGAATGAATAAATAAATGTAACTAGATTTTAATATCTCTAAAAGGACAGTGTGATTTTTTCATTCTTTTTACCCTCATCCAAGAAATTAATAGATACTTGCTGACCTCAATACTGTATTATAAAAAAATAAGAATTACAAGAATAAGAAGAAAGAGAATTATAGTATTGATTCTATGTGACAGAATGAAAATTATATACTCTAATATGATGAGTCTTGGCAAACGAGAGACAAATAAGGGGCCCACAAGTTCCCTGAACTTGTGAAATAGCAAAATGTGCTTAATAATGCAATGTATTATATTTTGAAACAGAAAATGAATTGGACACACACATCTGGATATTTGGCACCGTGTAGACAAAAACATCTGGATTATTGGCCAAATATTTGAATTCAGCTAATGTGTTTTGGAGCTGTGTAAATAGTCACAAATTACTCTGAAATTATATTTCTTGGGAGGTGGCCACATGAATAAATGGAGATTTCTAATTCCAGAAAAATGATGGATGAAGAATCTTGAAGTCACTTCTGCCACAAACACACAGAAATTCTGGATACATATAACTCTTTAAAAAATTGCAAAGTTGAGATCATGAGGACTGGAAGTGAGGAGGCTGAAAAATTAGAACGATATGTCCATGACTGGCCTGGGAGTTTATTTTTGGTCCCAGTAAACCTGGGAACTTGGGTTTTAACACCCATTCAAGGCTAGGAGACAAGGTCTTGGAATACTGAGAAATATAAATAAGGAAACTTTGAAGATTGAACCAAGGTGGAAAGGGGATTAGAGAGAATCTGTCTGTTGGCACAGGTAGAAGACAAGGAGGCTGTCTCAGCTTAAGTTTAAAGGAAAAGTCTTCTGAGAGAAAATTAAGCCCCAGGCTTGCCCTTGGGTTTTGGTCTAAAATATGTCTTTAATCTGTTCAGAAAACATGCAGATATCTACATGGCTCAGGAAACTCCTTGCAGAGAAATAAACATAACAATCTGTTCTAAAGTGGATGTCCCTGGGATGCTTGAAATCCCAAATCACCTCATAGTGATACTCCAACAACACAGAGCCACTGTATTTTCTCAGCAAATAAGTTCCTTAAAGATGAGCTCATCTTTTTAATACTTAAAAATATTTAAAAATATATAGTGAAATAATTCACTATGATCAAGAATAGGCAGACACAATAAACAGGACTGAAGTCCCAGAACCTGAAGTAATAGAAACACCATCAGAGAAGGAAAGAAAATACCAAAAATACTCAGAAATATAACCCAAGTCAACAAGTCCTGAAGGAAGGAAGGCTCAAGATCCTATAAATAAAGGAAGATTTAAGGAATAACTAAATAGACCTTCTAGATATGAGAAATACTCTCAATGGATGAAGAACTCTGGGTGAATTGTGCAGTCTATTTCAAGTTGAGAAAATTCCTGATCTGAAGATCAGAGGACATCACCTAGTAGGCAGCAGAGAGATCAGATGGAAATTATGAAAGAGTTTAAGATAATGATGTTTAAGACAATGAAAAAAACCAGATATTTCACAGATCCAATAAGAATTACACACAGAGAGAAAAAGGATAAGAAAAATATTCAAGAGCAAGTGGATTATAACTCAACTGATTAAAGATGTGAGTCCTCAAATGAAGGAATCCCAAGGAATCAAATGAAAGAATCCCAAGCCATCTGGGCATTAAACACACATGCATGTACACACACACACACACACACACACACACCCCTCAGTAATTCCTGGTGAAACCTTTAAACACTAAGAGAAGATTTGCAAAGCAAAAACATAAAACAGATCACATATGAAAATAACAATGATTAGAATGACTGTAGATTTCTCAATACTTATAATGGAAATCAGAAGAGAATCTAATATCTTGTTAGGATTATACTTCAAATCAAGTGAGAGAAAAACTTAAGGGAGTTTTAGTGAACAAGTGCTTAGAGAATTTGCCACTCACAAGGATGTGGGGGAAAAGGTACACTCATACATTGCTGGTGGAACTGCAAATTGGTGCAATCACTCTGGAAAGCAGTATGGAGATTCCTTAGAAAACGTGGAATGGAACCACCATTTGACCCAGTTATCCCACTCCTTGGCCTATACCCAAAGGACTTAAAATCAGCATACTACAGTGATGCAGCCACATCACTGTGTATAGCAGCTCAATTCACACAATAGCTAGATTGTGGAACCAACCCACGTGCCCTTCAAAAGATGAATGGATAAAGAAACTGTGGTATATATACACAATGGAATATTATTCAGCCATAAATAAGAAAAAAATTATGGCATTTGCAGGTAAATGGGTGGAATTGAAGAATATCATGCTAAGTGAAATAAGCCAATCTCAAAACACCAAAGGCTGAATGATCTATCTGATAAATGGATGATGATACATAAGGGGGGGTGGTAAGGCAAGAATGGAGGAAGGATGGATTGTGTAGAGAAAAATAAGGGGTGGGGAGGGGTGGGGGAAGGCAAAATAATAGAATGAGACAAACATTAATACCCTATGTACATATATGATTACACAAATGGTGTGACTCTACTTTGTGTACAACCAGAGAAATGAAAGTTGTACCCATTTGTGTACAATGAATCAAAATAATAATAATAATAATAATAATTGAAGAAAAAAAAAGAGGTGGTATAAAAATGAATAGAAGAAAGATCAGTGGAGTAGACCAAGGGGAATGAAGGGAAGGGAAGTGGGTTGGGAGAGAGAAAGACAGTGGAATGAATCTGACCTAACTTTCTTATATACAAATGTGAATATACCACAGTAAATCTCACCATCATGTACATCCACACGACACTGGTTTAAAAATAAAAATAAGTAAGTAGCAGAAAGATATGTAGAGTAGAGGGAAAGAAACAGGGGAAGGAGGAGGGAAGAGAAAGGGGGAGTACTGGGGACTGACTTAGAAAACAGTATATTCCATGCTCTTATAATTATGTTAAAATGAACCCTATTGTCATGTATAACTAAAAAGAGCCAATAAAATATTTTAAAAAAATTTTTAAAGGAGAATTTTCCACTCAGTACTTTTCTTTTCTTTTTGAAGTATCTAAATAAGAAGGAAGCTGAACTCAGATGTAAGAAGAAATGTTGAGAAAATAAATCTGAAAACACACGTGCTGGTCTAAACCAAGTATTGACTATGTGAAGGAACTACAGTAATAATGATTTATTTGGAGAACATTAAAACAAGATGAGTTAAAATAGTAGATGATAATTAATGGGTAAGATAAGACAAAGTGATAGAAGTAAAGAATTTTAAAGACACTTTTTGTGTTTCAATGCAGGTTAATGCTATCAATTAACTTTAGAACTTATTAAATTATAAGACCTTATTAAATTATATGACAAAAATTGAATATGTAAATGCCAAAATAGTAATCACTTTTGGGGAGGAAGAATAATGAAAATATAATTAATACAAGAGAAGGCAGGTAAAGAGACACAAAGAAAAATCATGGTAAGAAAGAAAGTCTGAAATAACACAATGAAAACAAAGCTAAATATATCCTTATGGAAATCACCACACATTTAAATGGATTAAATTACCAGATCATTTTTCATTAGTTTGGTGTGATGGTTTAAGTCCATCACCTTTATTTCATTTGAATCATTTCTACTGAGGCACATACAAAAAATTAACAAATAATTACTAAGTTTTAAAGTATAAAATTTGATGAATTTCAAATAATGGTTATAGTCATACAATCACCAAAATCATAAAGCAAAATATGTCCATCACCCTTAAAATTTTCTTCATGCCACGTGTTGCAGTAATTCTATCCTTCCACCCTGTAACTACTGATGGCATGTTGCATCTTTATTCTGCTTACAACATGCAGAGTAATTTTAGTTTCAGTCATTCCAATGGACTGGGCATGTCACTAGTGGTATCATATCACAGTTTAAATTCACATTTCCCTGATAACTAATGGTGACAAGCATATTTTCATGCGTTTGCCATTTATATGTTCTCTTTTGCAAAGAATTCACATTGTTTCCCATTGTTTATAGGTTATTATCCTCATATGGAGTGCTAAGTGTTCTTTATATATTTTGGATATAAGTCCAGAATAAATGTACATTTTATAAATTTCCTAGACTAAGGTTTGCCTTTTAATTTGTTATAAGAGCAAATATTTTTAGTTTTTACGAAGTTCAATTTTTCAAGTATCTTTGTTATCATTCTATTTACTGTATCCTACCTCAGAAGTCTTAGCTTAACCCAAGGTTATAAACATCTTACTCTGTTTTATTCTAAGAGTTTTACGGTTTGGGATCTACATTTAGGTCTGTGATCAATTTCAAGTTAATTTCTGTATATGAGGCAAAGCAAGGGTTAAGTTTCATTTTCTTGCATATGGATATTCAATAGTCCCAGCACCATTTGTTAAAAAGATTGTCTTTTCTTGTTGAACTTCTTTAGCATTTTTGCTTTAAATAACTGTTCACACAAGTATGGGGGCATTTTGGGAGTCCCTATTTATTTCATTGTTATGTATGTCCAACCTTTGTCAACAATGCACTGTCTCACTTACTGTACTTTACTATACTGTACAGTCTGTAAATCACAAAGCATAATTCCTCCAACTTGTTCATTTTCAAAATTGTTGTAGCTACTACAGGTCCTTCTCATGTCCATACAACTCTAACATCAGCATTTAAATTTCTGCACCCTTGCCAAATTCTGTTGGGTTTTGATTGAAATTGAATTGAATTGAATTCATAGATAAATTTGGGAGGATTTACATTTTAACAAAACTGAGTCTTCTGAATCATGAACATAGTATCCTATTTTCTAACTTTTTAAGAATGTCTTTCATTTCTTTGGCAAAATTTTGGATTTTTAATGCATAGGTCTTGCAATTATTTTGTCTAATTTGTCACTAAGTATTTCATACATTTTAATGCCACTAGAATAGTATTCTTTTCAAATATCAATTTCTAGTTCCTTTATTTTGTATGTTGATCTTTAATCTGGACCCTTTGAAAAATCACTATTTCTAACAACATTTTAAAACAGATTTTTTTAGGTTTTTGTCTATAAATGATCCTATGATCTACATGAATTTCAATTCTTTTTATTACTTAATTTCCTTGGGTATATACTCCAATAGAAGCAGTAAACATTTGTTTATTGTTCCCAAACTTACAGGTAAAGCATTCAGTCTTTCGGTATTAAATGTGATATTTGTTGTAAAATTTCTTAGATGCCTTTTATCAAATAGTATAGTTTGTGTAGAATGAATGTTGTTTTTTTTCCTTTAAAATGTAGAAGAATTCACCAGTGAATTCATCTGGACCTGGAGTTTTGTTTATGAGAAGGTTTGTAATCACAAGTTCATTTAAAAACAAATACTAGACTTTTCTGATTATATTTGTTTTTAAATAAGCTTTAGCAATTTGGGTATGTCAAGGAATTTATCTGGCTTATTTAAGATCTCTAATACTGACAAATTGTTCAGAATAATTTCTTATTTCCTCATTAAGGTTGCTGTATTTATACTGATGGTTCCTCTTTCATTAGTGATATTGGTAATTCATATTAGATTTTTCAAATAACCAACTTTTGATTTCACTGATTTTCTTTGTTTTTAAATTTCCTTGTCATTTCTATTTCATTGAAGCCTGCACTTACCATTATAATTTCTTTCCTTTTGCCTACTTTGGGTTTAATTTGTTATTGTTTTTACTTTCTTAAGACATATACTTAGCTTTTTGACTTGAGATCTTCACTAATCTAAGCATTTAAGGTTATCCATTTCTCTCTAAATACTGTTTTGGAGGTACTCCACAATTATGTTTTCTTTCTTGCTTGCTTTTTTTTTTTTTTTTTTTTTTTTGGTACTGGGGATTGAACCCAGGGAAGCTTGATCACTCAGCTGCATCCCCGGCCCTTTTTATATTTACTCTTTAAATTTTGAGACAGTTTCTCACTAATTGCTTATGGGGTCACTAAGTTGCTGGGACTTGCTTTGAACTTATGATCCTCCTGACTCAGCCTCTGAAGCCACTGGAATTAAAAGCATGTGCCACTGAGCCCAAATGTTTGATTTTTATTTACATTCAGTTCAAATATTTAAAAAATTTTCTTTGGCCTATGGGTTATTCAAAAGTGTGCTCTTTAAATTTTGAATATTTGAGCATTTTACAGACATATATCTGTTATTGATTTTTTGTTATTGTATAGAATTACATTATGATCAGATAATATATTTGTTTGATTTCAATTCTTCCAAATATACTAAGACTTTTTGTTATGATCCAGAATTTGGTTTGTTTTCATTAATGATCTGTGTGCTATTTTTAAAAATGTGTGATCCTACTATTTGGGGTGGACTGTTCTCTAAATGTTGATTATGATTTGATAATGTTGTCAAGTACTCTAGATAACTACAGATTTCTATTTGTTTTAAAAATTGAGAAAGGAGTGTTAAAATTTCCAACTGTAATTGTGAACTTACCTATTTTACTTTTCATATCTTCCAGTTTTTGCTTTGTATATTTTGAAACTCTGCTAATGGGGCATTTGCATTTAGTTTGATGCAATCTCATGATGAATTGATCTCTTTATTTTTATAAAATGTCCATCTTTATCCCATGTAATCTGATAATTTTTTTCTAAAATCTACACTGTGTGATAGTAATATAGTCACTTTACTTCACATTTCATTGGTATTTTCATGAGATAGATTTTCTATTCTTTTATATGTAACCTGTTTGCGTCTTTTAACATGAAGTAGTTTTCTTGTAGAGAGGATGTAGTTGTGTCTTGCTCTTTTTTTCAACGTGAAAATGTCTGCTTTTGAGATCAAAGATGGTAGATTAGAGGAAAGGTGTACTTTCCAGCTGCTTTGTGTCTCAAGATTCAAGCAGCAGGTGTACTGCTTCTCAGCAAGGAAGGTGTCAAAGGGTATTCATGAACACTCAATATTGGATAGTCAGAGGCTCACAGAGATGCAGAAATGTGAGTGCTCTGAACAAGAAAGAATACATTGGGACTAAGCTAGTGGCAGCAACAGTGCCAATTCACTGTGGGACCGAGTGGTGGGGAGTGGAGAGGGTGGTAACATACAGAAAGAGAAAAACACTGGGCAAAGTTGGCATAGGCCAACATGTAAAACAGAAAAACCAAACTTAGCTGAATCGCAGGCTGTTGAGTGAGCTGGTATTTGAAAAGTGTTCTCTGTTTCTCAACTGGCAAGCACAGAGCTGAGGCAGGGAGTCATCTTGAAGAGGTCACACTACACCTTGTTGCTACAGGAGTCTGGGAGATCATAGCAAATACTGCCATATTGTCAGCAAGCACCTATCTTGTGACCTATGTTGTACCTGGAGAATTCAGGTCATAGATATGAAGGGGACTGCAACTTGCTTTCCCTGAGTCTGGTGGCTCATGAGAAATAAATATATTATATATATATATATATATATAATATATTTATATAATTTTTTAAATCATTTTTTAGAACTATTTAGCTTATATAATTTCTGTTCCCACCATTCATAATATTGTGAGGGAATTGAAGAGGGTCAGGCAACTGAATAGGTGGGTGTGATTACAGTCAGGGTCTGAACTCTGGGAAGGCCATAATCATGGGTTTTAAACAGTGTGAGACCAGTGGAGGATGGGTTATCTATGTCTATGAATAGAATTCTCAGGAGGTCCCTGAGATTCAGATACCCAGCAGAGACTGGCATCTGCCCAGTCCTAGGGATGTGTTGATCTAATCTCTTTGCAGTAAGTACCACCTTTCAAAGCTCCAAAGTTCTGATCAGCACTAAGTCCCACCACTGAAACTTTCCATTTAGAACTCTGTATCAACCCCACCCTGAGCATACATTGATCTAATCTATCCAGACAAAACTCCAACTGACAGTAATCCCTGTTATGTCTTACCTTATACTGGTGAGATGTGAAACTGAGAGTTATTTCAACCAGTTTTGATTCCAGGTCAGTCCAGCTGTCCGCTCAGTAAGCAGCACAAAAAGTGGAAGGGTTAAAAACCTCCAGTCTATCCTCTCTCTAAGAGGTATATAGTCCAAGAAGGAATGGAAAGAAGGGAAGTCTGGCATAGGTAGTGAATATTCATCCTTGTCAACACTTTGATGACTTCAGTGTAGATAATCCTTACAGGTTTCATTAAAGTTGTGTGTGTGTGTGTGTGTGTGTGTGTGTGTGTGTGTGTGTGTATTGTGTATTCTTGTTACATTTGTTGATGGTTAATGAATATCTGCACATATATTTGCTTCTTTTTCTTTCTCTCCTATTTTTATCATTTTTTTTTCTTTTTAATTATCCATTTGTTACTTTGTTTTATCTTTTGTGGGTTGAGTTTTTTGTGTGTTTGTTTTGTTTCTTTTCTGGTTTTATTTCTCTTGTTACTCTTTCTTTTCCTTCCCCTTTACTTGGCAAATTCTTTTATTCTCTTTATTTATTTTGCTTCTTTTATATGCTTTCTCCTCCTTCCTTATAGCTCTCACTTGATATCTTTCTTCTGCTTTCTCTTTGTTCACATATTGATTAAACTTTGTTTTGCCTTCCTATCCTGTTTTTGTTTCTCTTAATTAACTATATTTTATGATCTTTTAGAACTATTTAGTGTATGTAATTTCTGTTCATACCATTCATAATATTGTGGTTAGTAGTACTATGGGGGGCATTGATGATACCTGCTGTTTAATGCTAGAGCTAGTTCACAGCTGCCTATTTTTGTTTCTATTGTTAACTGATGACTCTGCCATTCCCATTTTGGGGGAATTAGTGTTACAGATGTCATAGTAGGCACCCAGTATTTATTGTAATTCTGAATATTATTCACTGCTCTTGTTGATGTTGTTTGTTTCCTCCTTTCCTATGAAGTACTGAGAATCTACTGGTTCACTATGAGTTCACAGGGTAGAGATTCTACTGCTGAACTACATCCCAAACTCAGCTAAGAGACAGAACATCTTGTTCAAACACTATCTAACCCTATTCAAACTTCAACAATACTGTAATACAAAAAAATAGGGGAGATAAAAGCTCCAAACTGACAACCAGGCCCCCAAGTGGGTACTGCTAGGGGAACCCTCAGGTCCCACTCATGGACATCTGTCCCAACAGCAAAACCAAAGAGAAATAATGCAAAGATGGTGAAAACTACACCTATGAAGGACCTCAATCTAGATCATTCTTATATCCCTATAGAACATGCAACATTGTTAAATCTAAAAAAGCAATCACAGGGGGCACCCTATGGTATGCAACGCAATTCCCTGATTGACAGAAGGACCCCACTTTTGTGAGACCTATAGAGCTAGTGGGATCCTAAAGGCCTGACACAATACATACTATATCAAATTGGTACACTTAATTACTACCAAAGAACTAGCAGGAAAATAATACTACAAAAAACAGTTGAAAATATATTGAACAATTCACAACATTCTATTATTTCAGAACACTTCACCAGGAGAAAGCTTTGCCCTCAAATATGAATGCATAAGAGTAGAAGAGATATTCATCCCAATAGATGCACAATTCAAACACAGGAATACAAAAAATATGAAAACACAACTAACACGACACCTCCTAAGATTCATAATTCATCAGCAACTGACTTCCAAGATATTGAAGAGTGAGTATAAAAAATATCAACAAATTCCTATGGTACACATAAAAACAAATGAAAGAATTAAGGAAGTCAGTACAAGATATCAATGAATGAGAAATTCAACAGAGAGATAATATAAAAGAACCAAACAGAAATATTGAAAATGAAGCCTCAATAAATCAAACAAAACATTCAGTTGAAAGTGTTTTCAATAGAGTACACCATGCAGAACACATAATACATATAATCTCAGAACTGGAAGACAAGTGACTGATCTTAAACATGCAGACAGTAGTAAGGAAAAGAAAATGAGTAATCCTGATCGGAATATATAAAAACTCTGGGACCACATCAAGAAATCAAATTTAAGACTCATTGAAATTGAAGAGATGCAAGCTAATGGAAGGGAAATTTTCAGGGAAATAATAAAATGAAAATTTCCCGAGCTTTGGGAAAGAGGTGGACAATCAAATACAGGAAGCATTCAGAACCCAAACTAGACAAAAAAAAAAAAAAAAAAAAAAAAAAAAAATTTTTAAAACCCTCCCACAATGTATTATAATTAAAATGCCTAACATATAGAACAACCATAGAAATGTTTATAACCTCAAAAAAATTCAGGTCACATTTAGAGGCAAATCAATCAGAATTCTGATTTCTCTGTACAACTCTAAAATCCTAAAATCCAAGAGGACTTGGGACAATGTATTCCAAGTACTGAAAAAAGTAACTGTAAGTCATGATTGCTGTATCCCACAAAGCTGTCCTTTAGAATCAAAGAAAAAATAAAACTTTCCAAGATAAGTAGAAACTATATGCAATAGATTACTAAGCCAGCACTACAGAAAATCCTTAAACAACTTAAACCCCAGAGTTTGCAAATCAACAAATCTCACTTGAAAATTAGCTAAGAAAATGAGAATAAGACTGAATTAAACTTCAGACATAAATCAAAATGGCAGGAATTAATAAGCATCTCTATATAATAACTCTGAATGTAAATAGTTTCAACTCTTTAATGAAATGATATAAACTGGTAGAATAAACAAACAAACAAACAAAAAAAGACCCAACTACAATTTGCTTATAATAAACTCATCTTACAGGCAAAGATGGCCACAGGCTGAAAGCAAAAGGATAAAAAATGATATTTCATGCAATGGAGCCCTAAAACAAGCAAGAGTAGCTACTTTCATATCAAACAAAACAGACTTCAAGACCAAATCCATCAGAAGAGACAAAGAAGTTTTCTTCGTAATGATAAAGGAAACAATTCAGGAAGAGGATACAGTGATAGTAAATATTTTTGCCCTAAATATCAGCACCTAAATACATGCAATAGACACTAGTAGACTTCAGGACTTAGACCCAGTACAATAATACTGGGGGATTTCAATACACCTCCCTCACCAACAGACAAATTATTTAGACATAAACTCAGTACAGACTCTTCAGTCCTAAAGAAAGTATAAATCAAGTGAACCTAACAGATATCTATAAAATATTTCATCCAACAACAGCCAAATTCATTATCTTCTCAGCTACTCAGGATACTTTTCCAAAAGAGACCATATTTTAGGCCACAAAGCAACTCAGAAAAGATTTGGATTAAATGACCTAATGGTACACCTTGAAAAGCAACCCCCAAATCAGAAGGAAGGAAATAATTCAGATGAGAGCCAAAATCAATGAAATAGAAAAAAAAAAAAAAAAAAAACAGAAAGGATCAACAAAACAAAGAATTAATTCTTTGACGAGATAAACAAGGTCTGTAAATGTACTAAACTGAAAAGAGAGAAGCAAATTAATAAAGTTAGAGTTGAAAAAGGAAATATTGCCACAGACATCACCCAAATCTAGAAGATCATTAAGGACTGTTTTGAAAACTTAGACTCCAATAAATTGAAAAAATCTAGAACAAATGAATACATTTATAGATATATACAACTTTCCAAAATTGAACCAAGAGGATACAGAAAACTGAAACAGACCAAAAACAAGCAATGATATTGAGGCAGTAGTAAAAAGACTTACAATGAAGAAAAGCCCAGGACCAGACAGATTTTCAGCTGAATGCTCTTTGATGTTTAAAGAAGAACTAATGCCAATCATTCTCAAATTATTCCATGAAAAAGGGTTGGAATATTTCAAAATTCATTCTATAAGCAAGTTTCATCCTGATACTAATGCAAGATAAGGACATACCAAGAAAAGAAAACTAAAGACCAATATCACTTTGAATATAAAAGCGAAAATCCTCAATAAAATATTGGCAAATCACATTCAACAACACATTAAGAAGATTGTACATCATGAACAAGTTGGATTCATTCCAGGGATGCAAGGATGCTGGCAACACACACAAATCAATAAATGTAATCCACCATATAAATAGAATTAAAGATTAAAAACACATAGTCTTCTCAATAGATTCAGAGAATGTCTTTGGCAAAATTCAGCACTTATTCAGGATAAAAACACTGAAGAAAAATCAGGAATAGAAAGAACTTACCTCAAAATCATAAAGGCTATATTTGACAAATCCAAAACCAACATCATAGTGAATGGGGAAAACTGAAAGCATTTCCTCTGAAATTAGGAACAAGATAAGGATGTCCACTCTCACCACTCCTATTCAATATAGTACTTGAGGTTTTAGCCAGAGCAATTAAGCAAGAGAAGGAAATAAAAAGGATACAAATAGGAAGGAAAGAAGTCTAATCATCAATGTTTATAGATAATATGATCCTATACTTAGAAGACCATAAAAGCTCTACCAGAAGACTTCTAGAGCTATTGAACAAATTCAGCAAAGTGGCAGGATTCAAAATCAACATGCAAAATCAATCACTTCCCCTTTCATTAATAATAAATTTGCTGAAAAAGAAATCAGGAAAACAATTCCACTTACAATGGCCTCAAAAAAAAAAATAAAGTAAAGAAAAAGAAAGAAAGAAAGGAAAAGACAAAAAGGAACAAGATCAAAAAGCCTAATCTAGGAATATATCTAACTGGGAGGTAAAAGACTTCTACAATGAAAATTAGAGAACATTGAAGGAAGAAATTGAAGAAGACACTAGAAGATGAAAAGACCTGCCATGATATTAGATATGTAGAATTAATATTATTAAAATAACCATATTACCAAAGCAATCTACAGATTTTTTGTAATCCCCATCAAAATACTGATGATATTCTTCACAGAACTAGGGGAAAAAAGTCTTAAAACTCATTTGAAAGAATAAAAGATCCAGAATAGCCAAAGCAATTTTAAGCCAAAAAAGCAAAGCTGGAGGCATCACAAATACCTTACTTCAAATTATACAACAGAGCTGTCGTAACAATTACTAACAATTATTGCACAGTACTAGCATAAAAACAGACACATAGACCAATGGTACAGAACAGAAGGCACAGAGAAAAACCCACACAGATACAGTCATCTGATCCTTGACAAAGTTGCCAAAAGTACACACTGTAGAAAAGACAACATTTTTAACAAATTGTGCTGGTAAAACTAGTTATCCACATGTAGAAAAACGAAACTGGATCCTTATTTCTCAAAAATCAACTCAAAATGGATCACAGGCCTACGAATTGGACTAGAAATGTTGCAACTGCTGGAAGAAAACAGGGCTAGTACTTCAACATATAGACACAGGCAATGACTTTCTTAATAGTACTCCTAACACTCTGGAAATGCTAAGAATTAATAAATGGGATGGCTTCAAATTAAAAAGCTTCTTTACAGCAAAGGAAACAATAAAGAATCTGAAGAGAGAGCCCACAAAATGAGAACAAAATCTTTCCTATCTACTTTTCTGATAGAATTAATATTCGGAATATATAAAGAACTCAAAAACCTTACCACTAAACTAAAAACACAAATAACCCAATCAATAAATGGGCAAATGAACTAAATAGGCACAACTCAGAAGAAAAAATAAAAGTGGCCAACAAATATATGAAAAAATATTCAATATATTCAACATCTCCAGCAATTAAGGAAATGCAAATTAAAACTACACTAAGAATTCATTTCACTCCAGTTAGAATAGCAGCCATCAAGAAGACAAGTAACAAATATTGGAGAGGATATGAGGGGAAACTAACACTTTTATACTGTTGTTGAGATTTTAAGTATATAAACTATTGAATCAGTAGGGAGTTTCCTCAAAAGACTAGGCATAGAACTACCATACGACCCACGTATGCAATTCTTTGGTATTTATCCTAAAGAATTAAAGTCAGCATGCTATAGTGATAAATGCATACCTGTGTTTATAGGCACACAATCCACAGTAGCCAAATGTGGAACCAGGTTAGGTGTCCATCGATGAAAGAATGGATAAATAAGATCTGATATATATACTCAATGGAGTTTTATTCAGGCATAAAGAAAAATAAAATCATGTCATTTGCTGGTAAGTGGGTGGAACTGGAGAACATTAAGCGAAATAAATCAAACTTAGAAAGTCAAAGGTTTATGCTTCCTGTGTATGTGGAAGATAGAGAGATAAAAAGAAAACAAAGGTGGGGAGATCTCATGAAAATAAAAAGGAGAGCAGTTCAGCAGAGGAAGGGAACCAGGGGGAGGGAGGATGAAAACAAAGGGGGAAGTACTGAGAAATGAAGTTCATCAAGGTATACTGTTACATTGTGTGCACATATGAATATCTAGCAATGGATCCCACAGTTATGTATAATTATAATGCTCCAATAAAAAGGAAAAAAAAAAGAAAATATCTGCCTTTTAACTGTATTGTGAAGATCATATGCATTTATTGTATTTAATTATGTTTTGAATTAAAATAATTATGTGGTCATCTATTTTCTATTTGTTCTGTATCTCTTTTTCCTTTTTATCTTCCTTTTTCTGGACTGGGTATTTCTAATGATTCACCTTATCTCCACTATTGGCTTATTATGTGAGCCCCTTTGCTGCATGTGTGTGCGCATATGCACACACTTGATCTAGAGTTTGCAATGTATGTCATAGATTTATAAGTTATTCAAGTAACAGTAAGTCATTTTATGTACAGTTTAAGAATTTTACAACAGTACATTTCCATTTCCCTTTCCTGTCCTTTATACAATTATTGTCCTAAATTCTCTCACATATGCCATAACCTACACAGTATATTACTATTGCTTTAATCAGTTAATTATTAATTAAAGGAATTTAAAATATGGGGGGAAAGTCATCCATATTTTACCCATTACAGTCCTGCTTTCATTCTTTTTTGGGTAGGAATTGCCATCTGGTATCCTTTCCCTTCTGCCAGAAAAAATTTTTCTATAATACTTATTGTAGTGCAGATGTGCTGGTGATAAATTTTGTTTTTATCAAGTGAGAATGAATATAATGAAAAATGAGAGTGATAAAAGTAAATCCTAATATTTTACTAACTGTAATACATTTTAGTGTATTTTTCTATCAGTTACAATACAGAGACTTAGACTGAGACTACATTCTTTAAAATTTTGTTCCATATTGTTTACAAAAATCATAGAAATGTTCACAGCAAAGGTGAAATATCAATTATATCAATTAAACAAGATATACTGTAAGGCAAAAAAACACAATGAGGAATAAAGAGGTTTGTTACATGATGATCAAAGAAAAATTCAACATGAGACATAAGAACAATGAACTTTTTAAAGTTCAGAATTTTTAAAAATTACCTAAATTAATAATTTAAGAAAATTATTTTAATAATTTAACCTAAAATCATATTCATACAAAAAGGAACTATAAGGAAATATTTACAAATCTATAACCTTGGTTGGGGAATTTAACACCATTTAGTCATTAATATATGAAATAGGAAAAAAATTGGAGTTTGAATAGTATGACAACTATTTTCATATATAATAATTATATAATATGTGCTTACTATAATTATAATAAAATATCACAAGAAAACAAAAACTCACATTGATAGATTTTTAAAACTCATTTCTAAATGGTGAATAGACATAGAAATAATTATTATAAAATCTAGAAATTTTAATTAACCAAACTTGTGGGATGAAGTTAAAATAGTTTTTAAAAATAAATCTATAACTTTAAAAGAATATAATAGAAATGAAGAAATATAGTAACTAGGGAAAAGGACAAGAGATTAAGTTGGAAGAAAGTATAAGAAAGGAATATGAGTACAGAAAGTAGCAAAACTGAAAACAAAGAATTGAAAAGATTAATAAATTCATCTGCTGGTTCTTTGAAAGAACTAGTAGAATAAAGACATATCCAGCAAGATTTAACTAGAAAAAACAAGAGAACACACACACACACACACACACACACACACACACACACACACGTATTTATATATGAAATTGTAGAAATCTTGGGCAAATCCTATGAACAAAAATATAACAAAGGAGATTACTTAGATAATCTCCTAGAGAAATTATAACCTACAAAAGCTGACTCAATAATGGAAAGCCTTACAACATCTGTAGCCCATAAGGAAATTAAATTAGAAGTTAAGTATTGGCTTCCTTCTCATTCCTTTATACAAACAAAACTCATTGAGTTCTATCAACACTTTAAGGGACAAATACTTTCTAACTTGATTTCAATTGTTCACAGAGTATAAGGGATAAAGGAAAGGCCCATTTCAGTTCATCTTATGAAGTTAGTATAACTTAGTAACAAAATTCAGGAAAGGATACCATAAAGGAAAGTCATTATCAAGTTCACAAATACTAATATAATATTCTAAAGAAAATATTAGCAAAATAATTCCAGTAATATCCAAAATACATTATTATTACATTCTGATTTTCCACAGAATACAATAAAGACTTACTAACAGATTAAAGTAGAAAATATTATTTCAGTTGATAAAAAAACAAACTACATGTAATTCAAAATCTATTTCTAATAAAAATTCCTAGTAAACTATGAATAGAAAAGAACTTTATTTATCTAGTAACTTACCAAAACCCTACAGTAACCCTTGCACTTACTGGTGAAACATTGGAAGTTCTTTTTAAATCAGTGTCAAGATAAAGATATTACAACTATGACTCCTATTTAATATGAATCTTCAAGTTCTAGCACTGAGAAAAAGAACTGTAATGACTATAAAGGAAAAAATCTTTACTAGTTATATTTCAAGATAATTTGTTTATCTGTTGATAAATTATTAGATAAGCTCACTAAGCTGAAAATAACTAAGAGGAGAATTCAACAAGGTTGCTAGATAAAAGATGAGTATATAAAATCTAAGAGTTCTTCAAGACACCAGCAATAAATTACTAATAAATGCAATTGCAAACATTTGCTAAAGCAACAAAAATAGTAATAGCCTATAATATGACAAGAAGTGTTCTAGGTCTTTATAAAATTTACAAAATTTGCCAAAGGATATGGAATAAGACCTAAATGCATAAAGAGATATATTTACAATAGAATGGCTCAATACTATAAGAAATTCTAAATTAATGTGTAAAGGCAATACAATTCCATTATTAACTAGAAATTTTACAAATTGATCTTAAAATAATTATGATGAAGTTAAGACCAAGAATAGCCAAGGCAGTATTGTAGAAGACTAATAAGGGGTATAGCAAAGGTGTTATACCAGATACCAAGACTTATTATAAAGCTGTGATAATAAAGATGGTAGACCTGGTGAAAGGTATACAAATAGACCAATGGGGCAGATCAAGGATTCAGAAACGGGACCCATTCTGAAAACTTGCCAGAGACAGAAGTCTCACTACATTAACAGGAGACATGGATGATTCAAGAAATAATGTTGAGATAATTGACTATGTACAAAGAAAAAGAAAACTAGTTTTCTATCTTATTTTATCTACCAACATTGAATTCTGGATAAAGTATAGACTTGTATGAAACACTATAAATCTTTTAGAGGAAATTTTATCAGAATATCTCTATGATATTGGGAGTAGGAAGGCAGTTCTTAAGGGAAAAAAATCACAAATAAGGACAAATTTGATCATTTTGAAGGCTTTGGTATTAATCCTAGACTACCTAAGATACCATAAAGAAAGTAAAATGAGGCCATCCAAGATGGCGGCCTAGAGGGTGACTGCACCCCCAGTCGCTCCAGAATCCAGGAGTTAAGAAGGGGAGGCATTGAGAGACTCGGACGGAAATAGAGCCACGGGTGAGTCTGCCCACTGGGTAAAGCTCGGCCCGGGTGGCAGGCCCAGATAGAGGTGGCTTATCGGAGCAGGGCAGGGCAGCTAGAGTCTTCCACAGGCAGCCCTGCACACTCTGGCGGTGGGCCCCGCCCGCCCACACAGCCAGTTTCTCCAGGTTCTCGGAGCGGGCCCCCTAGTGAAAGCCTTTCTGACCAGAACAAGCTCCAAGTCCCGGAGCCAGCGCAGCGTACTCCCAGCGTACTCCGGCATGCAAGCAGCTTCAGGGACCAGGATAGGGCAGCCAGAGACTTCCCCAAGCAGCCTGGACCCCTGCGGTGGGAGGTGCCTTTCAAGGCTAGCTTCTCAGACCAGACCGCCCACTGAGAGGCTTTCTACATAGAACCAGCCACAAGTCCCCGAACCATCGGAGAGCTTCGATCCGCAAGCAGCCTCTGGGATCAGGGCAGGGCAGCCAGAGGCCTCTTCAGGCGGCTCTGCCCACTCCGGCCACAGGTTCTTTCCACAGGGCGATCCAAGATGGCGGCCTAGAGGGTGACTGCATCCCCAGTCACTCCAGAACCCAGGAGTTAAGAAGGGGAGGCATTGAGAGACTCAGACTGAAATAGAGCCATGGGTGAGTCTGCCCACTGGGTAAAGCTCGGCCCGGGTGGCAGGCATAGATAGTGGTGGCTTATCAGAGCAGGGTAGGGCAGCTAGAGTCTTCCCCAGGTAGCCTTCCACACTCCGGCGGTGGGCTCCTCCCACACGGCCAGCTGCACAGTGCAGGCCCCCAGTGAGAGCCTTTCCGCACAGAGCCAAACCCTGGAACCAGTAGGGGGCTAGGGGCAGCTTTCTTCGGATGCACTGCATTATCAAATTCCTCCAAGACATCAGGCTACTGAAGGCTGGGAGGTGATACCCTGGAAATCTACCGGGACACTATAAGCCAATAGCAGAAATCTGCAATATCTCAGGGTCCCACTGACAGCTGACCAATATGAGAAAACAAGGGAAGAAAATGTCCCAAACAAACCTAGATACTACATCAATAAAACCCAATGACAGCACAGCAGAAGAAATGCCAGAAAGGGAGTTCAGAATGTACATAATTAAAATGATCAGGGAAGCAAATGAGGAGAGGAAAGAGCAAATGCAGGCATTAAAGGAGGAGATGAAAGAGCAAATACAGGCATTAAATGATCGCACCAATCAACAGTTAAAAGACCAAATACGGGAAGCAAGAGATCATTTCAATAAAGAGTTAGAGATACTGAAAAAAAAAACAAACTGAAATACTTGAAATGAAGGAAACAATAAACCAAGTTAAAAACTCCATAGAAAGCATAACCAATAGGATAGAACACCTGGAAGACAGAATCTCAGACATTGAAGACAAATTATTTAATCTTGAAAACAAAGTTGGCCAAACAGAGAAGATGGTAAGAAATCATGAACAGAATCTACAAGAATTATGGGATATTATGAAAAGGCCAAATTTAAGAATTATTGGGATTGAGGAAGGTTTAGAGAAACAAACCAAAGGAATGAACAATCTATTCAATGAAATAATATCAGAAAATTTCCCAAATCTGAAGAATGAAATGGAAAATCAAGTTCAAGAGGCTTATAGAACTCCAAACATACAAAATTACAACAGACCCACACCAAGGCACATTATTATGAAAATACCTAACATACAAAATAAAGACAGAATTTTAAAGGCCGCAAGAGAAAAGAATCAAATTACATTCAGAGGGAAACCAATAAGAATATCAGCAGATTTTTCAATCCAGACCCTAAAAGCTAGAAGGGCCTGGAACAACATATACCAAGCCCTGAAAGAAAACGGATGCCAACCAAGAATCTTATACCCAGCAAAACTTACCTTCAAATTTGACGATGAAATAAGATCCTTCCATGATAAACAAAAGCTAAAGGAATTTACAAAAAGAAAGCCAGCATTACAGAACATTCTCAGCAAAATATTCCATGAGGAAGAGATGAAAAACAACGATGCAAATCAGCAACAGGAGGCGCTAGCCTAAAGGAATAGCCAAATAAAGGAGAAACCAAATCATGTCAAAAACAAATATGAGTCAATTGACTGGGAATACAAATCATATCACAATAATAACCCTGAATGCTAATGGCCTGAAGTCATCAATCAAAAGACATAGACTGGCAGATTGGATTAAAAAGAAAAATCCAACAATATGCTGCCTGCAAGAGACTCATCTCATAGAAAGAGACACCCATAGACTAAAGGTGAAAGGATGGGGAAAAACATACCATGCACACGGACACAGCAAAAAAGCTGGAGTATCCATCTCATTTCAGATAATGTGGACTTCAAACCAAAACTAGTCAGAAGGGATAAAGAAGGACATTACATGCTGCTTAAGGGAAGCAAAAATCAGCAAGACGTAACAATCATAAATATCTATGCCCCGAACATTGGCTCATCCACATATGTCAAACAAATCCTTCTCAATTCCAGAAATCAAATAGACCACAACACAATAATACTAGGCGATTTTAACACACCTCTCTCACCACTGGATAGATCGTCCAAACAAAAATTGAATAAAGAAACTATAGATCTCAACAACACAATCAATAATTTAGACTTAACAGACATATATAGAATATACCATCCAACAAAGAACGAATACACTTTCTTCTCAGCAGCACATGGATCCTTCTCTAAAATAGACCATATTTTATGCCACAAAGCTACTGTTAGCAAATACAAGAAGATAGAGATACTACCTTGTACTCTATCAGATCATAATGGATTGAAATTAGAAATAAATGACAGAATAAAAAACAGAAACTTCTCCAATACCTGGAGATTAAATAATACACTATTACATAATGAATGGATAACAGAAGACATCAGGAGGGAAATAAAAAAATTCTTAGAAGTAAACGAGAACAAAGACACATCATATCAAAATCTCTGGGACACTATGAAAGCAGTACTTAGAGGAAGATTTATTTCATGGGGTGCATTCAAAAAAAGAAGTAGAAATGAACAAATAAATGACTTAACACTACAGCTCAAAGCGCTAGAAAAAGAAGAGCAGACCAATACCAAAAGTAGTAGAAGACAGGAAATAGTTAAAATCAGAGCCAAAATCAACGAAATCGAAACAAAAGAAACAATCGGAAAAATTAACAAAATAAATAGTTGGTTCTTTGAAAAAATAAATAAAATTGATAAACCCTTAGCCACACTAACAAAGAGAAAGAAGGAGAAAACTCAAATTACTAAAATTCGGAATGAACAAGGAAACATCACAACAGACACGAGTGAAATACAAAACATAATTAGAAGCTATTTCGAATATCTATACTCCAACAAAATAGAAAACCTCGAAGACATCAACAAATTTCTAGAGACATATGAATTACCTAAACTGAACGAGGAGGACATACACAACTTAAATAAACCAATCTCAAGCAATGAAATAGAAGAGGTCATCAAAAGCCTACCAACAAAGAAAAGTCCGGGAACAGATGGGTTCTCAGCCGAGTTCTACAAAACCTTTAAAGAAGAGCTCATTCCAATACTCCTCAAACTATTCCATGAAATAGAAGAGGAGGGAACCCTCCCAAACTCGTTCTATGAAGCCAATATCACCCTGATACCTAAACCAGACAGAGACACATCGAGGAAAGAAAATTTCAGACCAATATCCTTAATGAACATCAACACAAAAATTCTCAACAAAATTTTAGCAAATCGCATACAAATATATATTAAAAAGATAGTGCACCACGATCAAGTGGGTTTTATCCCAGGGATGCAAGGTTGGTTCAACATTCGGAAATCAATAAATGTCATTCACTATATCAACAGACTTAAAGTTAAGAATCACATGATGATTTCAATAGATGCAGAAAAAGCATTCGATAAAATACAGCATCCCTTCATGCTCAAAACACTAGAAAAAATTGGGGTAGTGGGAACATTCCTTAACATTATAAAGGCCATCTATGCTAAGCCCATGGCCAATATCATTCTAAATGGTGAAAAACTGAAAGTGTTCCCCCTAAAAACTGGAACAAGGCAGGGATGCCCTCTTTCACCACTTCTATTCAACATCGTCCTTGAGACTCTAGCCAGAGCAATTAGACAAACCAAAGAAATTAAAGGGATACGAATAGGAAAAGAAGAATTCAAACTATCCCTGTTCGCTGATGACATGATTATATATTTAGAGGAACCTGGAAATTCCACCAGAAAACTTTTAGAACTCATAAGTGAATTCAGTAAAGTAGCAGGTTACACGATCAATGCTCATAAATCCAATGCATTTTTATACATAAGTGATGAATCTTCAGAAAGAGAAATTAGGAAAACTACCCCATTCACAATAGCATCGAAAAAATAAAATACTTGGGAATCAATCTCACAAAAGAGGTGAAAGACCTCTACAATGAGAACTACAGAACACTAAAGAAAGAAATTAAAGAAAACCTTAGAAGATGGAAAGATCTCCCATGTTCTTGGATAGGAAGAATTAATATTGTCAAAATGGCTATACTACCTAAAGTGCTATACAGATTCAATGCAATTCCAATTAAAATCCCAATGATGTACCTTGCAGAAATAGAGCAAGCAATTATGAAATTCATCTGGAAGAATAAAAAACCTAGAATAGCTAAAGCAATCCTCAGTAGCAAGAACGAAGCAGGGGGTATTGCAATACCAGATCTTCAACTCTACTACAAAACAATAGTAACAAAAACGGCACGGTATTGGTACCAAAATAGACAGGTAGATCAATGGTACAGAATAGAGGACATGGACACAAACCCAAATAAATACAATTTTTTCATACTAGACAAAGGGTTCAAAAATATGCAATGGAGAAAAGATAGCCTCTTCAACAAATGGTGCTGGAAAACTGGAAAACCATATGCAACAGAATGAAATTAAACCCCTATCTCTCACCCTACACAAAACTCAACTCAAAATGGATCAAGGACCTCGGAATCAGACCAGAGACCCTGCATCTTATAGAAGAAAAAGTAGGTCCAGATCTTCAACTTGTTGGCTTAGGATCAGACTTCCTTAACAGGACTCCCATAGCACAAGAAATAAAAGCAAGAATCAACAACTGGGATAGATTCAAACTAAAAAGCTTTCTCTCAGCAAAGGAAACTATCAGCAATGTGAAGAGAGAGCCTACAGAGTGGGAGAATATCTTTGCCAACCATACTTCAGATAGAGCGCTAATTTCCAGAATCTATAAAGAATTCAAAAAATTCTACACGAAGAATACAAATAATCCAATCAACAAATGGGCTAAGGAAATGAACAGACACTTCACAGAAGAAGATGTACAAGCAATCAACAGATATATGAAAAAATGTTCAACATCCCTAGTAATAAGGGAAATGCAAATCAAAACTACCCTAAGATTTCATCTCACCCCAATTATAATGGCGATTATCAAGAACACAAGCAACAATAGGTGTTGGCGAGGATGTGGTGAAAAAGGAACACTCATACATTGCTGGTGGGGTTGCAAATTAGTGCAGCCACTCTGGAAAGCAGTGTGGAGATTCCTCAGAAAGCTTGGGATGGAAACACCTTTGACCCAGCTATCCCACTCCTTGGCCTATACCCAAAGGACTTAAAATCAGCATACTACAGAGATACAGCCACATCAATGTTCATTGCTGCTCAATTCACCATAGCCAGATTGTGGAACCAACCTAGATGCCCTTCAGTTGATGAATGGATAAAGAAACTGTGGCATATATATACAATGGAATATTACTCCGCAATGAAGAATGATAAAATTATGGCATTTGCAGGCAAATGGATGAAATTGGAGAATATCATGCTATGTGAGATAAGCCAACCTCAAAAAACTAAAGGACGAATGATCTCACTGATAAGCGGATGAGGACATATATTGGGGGGTGGGAAGGGTTAGCATTAGGTTTAGGGTTAGGTTTAGGGTTAGGGATAAGGAGTGTGGTAAGAATGAAGGAAAGAAGGCCTGTATAGAGGGAAAAGAGGGGTGGGAGGGGTGGGGGGGAAGGGAAAAAAAATAATCAAACATCATTGCCCTATGTAAACGTATGATTACACAAATGGTATGCCTTGACTCTATGTACAAATAGAGAAACAACATGTATTCCATTTGTATACAATAATTTAAAAAAAAAGCGTGAGAAGATACTCAGAACTTAATGAATGCAAAGTGAAAAAGTACAGATAGTGAACATAGACTATTTCAAGAGGTGGGACTACAAGTGCTGATGTGCAGAAGTGTATGTGCTGCATCATGGAGTTGTTTTCACTTGGCCAGGATGGAGTGTCCATTACATTACTGTGCTTTTGTAATAAAAATTTCCAAAAGTTAGAAAAAAAAAAAGAAAATAAAAAGAAAGTCCACAAAGAGGAAGAACATAGCTGCTGTTGCTATAAAGGAATTAAAGTAATGAATAAAATTGAGACAGACACCGCCATAAAAAAGTGAGCAAAGATGTGAATGGATAACTCCAGATAAATCCACAATAGTACTCAGGGAAATAAAAATTAAAACAGCAGCAAGATACACTTATGCCTCTCAGAAAGGCAAAATTTGAAATTTGAAAGTTGGTTAAGAATGGACAAGTATACGGGGCGATGGAAATCTCAATACTCAGCTGATGGGAGTATACATTGGCACACCCGTGCAGGGAGGTGGTGTGAAGGCGTGGTTGAGGTTGACATGTGCATACCTGTGACTCAGCAATCCCCAGAGAAGTGAGGAGGAGTGACATTCCAGCCAGACCTCCATGTAATAGAGTCGCCACTTTTCCAGGGGTAACCACACAGAGGTTAGCCTGAAGCACTGTGATCTGTCTGTAATGCCAGCTCCCCTCTCCACCCACACTGACACATACCCCTTTTCTTCCTTAAATGTTCTCCTCAGCACTTACCACGCCATAGTATGTTTTTCAATACACTGAATCATAAATATCACAGTCTATGTTTTACTTTTCTTTTTTCTTGCCTGTGTCAGGAGGGCTTTTGTCTATGTCTTTTTTTTTTTTTTTTCCTCCCAATGCCTTTCCCCAGTACCTAAAATATAGCTAGTCTATTGTAGGCACTTTGTAACTACTTGTGGCAAAAACCGAACGGATGAAGTCTCAGAATACAACACTGGCATAAATAAAACAAAATGATGTGAATAGTATTCATTTAAGTTTTAAAGCATATTAAATAGTACATTAAATAGTGGATTTGTAGTAAAATAAAGCAGGCAAGATAGTAGTTATCTCTGGGAAGAGAGGGGAGAATATTTGAGGGTGGGTTTTAGTCCTATCTATAATATCTTGTTTCTTAGAGGGATTGATCAACCTGATGAAAATTAGGCAAAATGTTAACAACTATACCTTGGGTGTTTGAAATTTTTTACAATTTTTGAAAAGCTGCAGATAAGTAAATAAAGAAGAGATGTGTTATCAGGTTATCTCCTTATATAAGACTGCCCCTTCGGTTCTGATGCCAAGGCCACCTTGGGTATATGGAATTCTTCATCTTAATCATCTCCTTAAGGTCACTGCCACTGCCCTAGGCAAAAATGCCCAGGTGTTTCTGTTCCTGTTTATGTTGGAAAATCCAATTCTGCTGTGTTTATTTAATCAGGGCTCCTATTTTCCTATGGGGAAAGGGTATCAACTACTGGAAATGAGTCCTTCCTCACAATTGGCCACAGCATCATGTCCACTAGCAACAGAGTGGGGAACAGACATAGGCATCTCATTTATCAGATGATGGGGTGTATACCAGGCGAAACAAAGTCCAAGTCTGGAGCAGACAGAGACATTTATTAACACAGATAAGTTTTTATTGAATTAAGAGGGAGCACTTAGAAGGAAGACCCTGGAGAGTAAAAGGATTAAGTCATCTTGATACATTTTGCTCCTGTCAAGTGAGCAAATGAAACATCAGTGTGGCTGTCTGATTCTGGTTCACTGGAGCCACATGGAGTGACAGCTTACAAAACAGGAAGAGGCAGCACTCCCCAGCATTCCCAAGAAGAGCCTCCACTAACAAGAGTCAGAAATGACCTGATGCATTTTTATGACCAGAATATCCAAAGAAGGAGGTGATGTGTAAGGTATAACAATCTTTTTTGATTATTAAAAGTACTATTTTTATAAGAAGTGTTCATGTGCTTTTCTTCCTTAAGAAGTTACATTTAGTTAGGGTAGAGCACTTTCCATAAAATGTCCTATGGTGGTCATTATTATCCTCATTGAACAGATAAGACTGTGAAGCTTGAGGTCAATAATGCTGGTTATGGAGCTAATGGGAGGCAGGACAGGTGGAATTCTGTGTGTCATTACCTTTAAGTTTCCTTACTTCTTTCTAGTGCCTCTGTCTCTACCTTTTCTTCCTCCTCTCCTTCAATCTCTCTTTTTTCTTTGCTTTTTCCTTTTTCCTCTCCTTTTCCATCTCCTTTTCCTATTCCATCTCTTTTCCCCTCTCTTTTCTCCTCTTCCCCTCCCCTCCTCCATCCCCTCTCCTCCTCTTCCTCCTCCTCCTCCTCCTTCTTCTTCTTTTCTCTCTCTCTCTCTCTCTCTCTCTCTCTCTCTCTCATTCTCTCTCTCTCTCTCTCCCTCCCTCCCTCCCTCCGTTATGTTCCCCAAAGACCCATGTATTAAAGGTTTGTTTAAGGTTTGTTTGCCAGTATGTGGCAGTACTGGGAGGTGGTGGAGCCTTTAAGAGGTGGGGACTAGTGGGAAGAAGTTAGGTCATTGGGGTGTGTCCTTGAGGGGAATACTGGGACACTGACCCCTTCCTCTCTTTCTCTTCACTTCCTTGTCACCATGATGTGAGCAGCTTTGCTCCACCATGTGCTCCCTGATATGATATGATGCCTTATCACAGGCCCAAGGTAACAGGGCCTAGTGACCATGGACTGAAACTGTGAGGAAAACAAATCTTTTCTTCTTTAAGTTGATTTTCTCAGGTATTTTTTCACAAAAACAGAAAGTTGACTAACAAGACATTCTCTTTCACACACAGGTTTTCTTTGATAACCAAGCATTTTTTTCCCTCACATGCTGTACATAGAATTTCCCATGTTGTCCTATGGATGTTCCTCAAGTGCCAGGGGGTGCTGAATGTGTACTGAACTGAGACTGTACCATGCAAACTGCTATTTCAACAAATATGTCCCTTTTCCTCAATATTTCTAATTGATTCTTTTTCCTGTCTATCCTTTCTTGTTTATTTGCATCCTATGTTTCTTTCATGACATCTCATGAATATTTATTTAGAACTCTTCTATTTTGAAATGTCTAAACATAATATTTCTAATTCATTCTGAAATGACTTCTAGTAGAAGCATTTGCAGGCTATTTGTAGTTCAATGTGTACTTTAGCACATTGGTTGATAAGGTCATCTGAATTGGGAATTGTTTCTGATCTCTTAATTTCTCTTTTTTCATTCTTCCTGAATCTTACGATTGACTCCCACCTGAAATATCACAATGCTCCTGACTTGGAGTTCCCCTTCCTTGGCAATGGTTTCACTTAGGCTCTGATTTTGTCCGTCTCTGCTTCCCTCCCCATCTGTGAGTATGTACTATTATAACAGCCATACTTTGTCTTTCTTGCCTTACTACCTCAACCAGCCAGGCTCCAACTTCCTACCAGAAATTTCCCCCCATGACTGAACCTTGGCCCCTCTGCCCAGAGCCTCACAGACTTTTGCAGCATCAGCATTCACCACTGTATGATTGTTCAAGTTCTTGTCCTTGAACATGTTTATTTTGGTTCTAATTGTGGCCCTGTCTTCTTTTTTTATGTAGAAAAATCTATTTAAGACTGTGAGATGTTAAAAGCAGGGGAGAATCAAAGGGTAAACTCACAACACTCCTTTAATCTGAAGCCCAAAAGCTGCTATTAATTTTTTAAAATTCTCTGAACAGGAGTAAATGTTTTGTTTAGCTATTTTTCCTCCCTCTTTTTATGCTATTTTTTTTTCACCTAAAAGTAGAATGCAGAACATTCTGCACTTTCTGTGGAAAGTCTCAATTTCTGAGGATATTGGCACAATGGCTTGAATTATTTTTTTTCAGATTTATTGTAGCTCATTCAGCTATAATGGGTGGGTCTGGACCATTCCTGTATTAAGAGGACTAAAAATTGGAGGAAGGGAGGGAGGGGATAAGCATTGCATTCCTTGCTTTATCTTTAGCATTTACAAGAACCATATAAATGTATTCAAAATCCCTGAAGCAGGAAGAGAGTAGTAAAATCCATGTGTTCATAGGAAATTCCATGGCTATTTGTTCTGCAGTGTGTTCTGGGAAGAGTGTACCTCTGGGAAGAGGTAAATGGCCAGAAGGGAGGTGGCCTCAGGGCCAGAGAGAAGACTGTGGAGGCTGCGGTAGCCCTGCCAGGCCAGCACACTTAGTCACTTCTGCTCCATTATTCTCCCAGTGGTCTCTGTTCAGAAACAGTGAGAAGGTTTGGGAGCCAGGCCGGGTTGGTGTCTCCTCTACGCTGGAGTACTGGCATTGTTAGTTTTCAGAAAAAAGGTCTCAGTGCTTTTTCCTGGTGGGGAGACTGTATTCCTACCAGGTTGCTATCCACTTTCCACAATAAAATAGACATAACATCTGAGTCTTCCCATCTAGTATAGCAGACAGCATGGTGCAAAGGCCAAGAGCAAAGATTTAGGATTCAGAACTGGCCACAGGACTTAGGTTATTCAGTCTCTCTAGAGCTCAGGATCTTTAACTAATAGCAAAATGGGTCTAGAAGCACCTGGCTCATGAAAAGTTTCCTGTGAATATTAAATAAAAGATGCATAGAAAACAGCATGAGGAAAGTACTCAATGCTGTGCTATTCCTACTTGCATTATTTTGTTATCTAGGATCATAAAGGCTAATGGGCCTCCATTAGCAGGCAAATCTGGAAACCAAAATTTTTGTTCCTGGGCCAAGTTCCAAGAACTAAAGTCTCTTTCCCTCATTCCCTACCCAAACGTCAACTGGGACACTTTTAAATTAATCTCATAACTCTCATTGCATATTTGTGTCTCTTAAGATTTATTGGGTCCTGATTTCTACTCCAAGTCTATCTGAAATGCCACTGTTTTTGCAGAAGTCAATTAAAAAATACATCTCTTTAGGGACTAAAATGCCTGTTTGAGAGGTGGTGGTGAGGAATCTGAGGCTCTGGGTAAACCAGAGCCTTCCTTCCTCCCCTCCAGACCAATTGAAAAAAGACACCACCCAAAGGAACCACTAGAAACCATTTAGCAGAGTTAGGTGGAAAACAGGAAATTGTTTTTCTCTTCACAAATTGCAATGAGCTATGTGCCACTGTTTTTAATGGGAACCATGTTTGTTGAGAATAGCTGAAAGCGTGGGAGGGGAAGACTTATGCATATTTCCAAAGTTAATAAATTCAATCTATACTTTTCTGTGCTCCAGTAATGCAAATATGATTAATCTTCAAAATACAACTAATCTTAATTTAACTGATTGCATTTTTTCCATTAACTAATTAATACTTCTGAGTTGATTGTCTATTATTTTTTTTCCCTCCTTGAATCAAAAACCCACTATACCTGGTCAAACATAATGCTTTAGAACCAATTTTTGCACAGTGTGTTCAAATTCTGTAATGATTCTCTTAACCAGGGATATGAAGGGCTCTGGGTTTCTTTTCTAATGGGACTGTGCCAAGTCATGTGCTGAGCTGATGTGGTTAAGTGTGGAGCCCGCTGATAAAAGCTCATTTATCAGCTTAACTATCTTCTTCCAGCCAAGGCTGGTCCTTGGCAATGTTAGGGGATGAATAATGTCCTCTTGAACTTCCCCTGCTTTCCTCTCAGCCTTCTATGGCATTCTTTTTCACACGCAAAGTACCTAAGTGCTATGGGCCATCACTATAGCTTCCCTTAAGCCTGACACATTCCTCTACATTTTTTTTTTTCTTGCTTCTCCATCACAGTTTAACTGTCCTGGTCTACATTTTCTTTCAAACTGTACCCTGTTACCTAACCATGAGTGATCTTCAGCCGATACTGTTTATCCCAGTGTCTGGCTCATGTTGGGTTACTTATGTCTCTCTGTCCAAGGCAACAATGCCATGACTCAGATGTATATGCAGGCTGTAGCTGATGCTGAAATTGACCTGCCCTCATCTTTCAACACCCACTGGTTCTGGTTTGTGTTGACAGTGCCTATTACAAACACCAGCAATTCTCTGCCTCAGAACCCTCTCTCAGCTGCCTTGTGGGAAGACTGGAATAACACTCCCAGGAGTGAGAATGGAGGATAGAGAGATGACCCCTAACCTCCAACTTCCTCACCCCTGAGACATATTCCACATTATCTCCCAAGAGATCCCAACAAGATGGAGCCCAATTTTCCCCAAATGGTCAATTGCCATGAATCTACCTTTAGTGAATTCCTTCCCTTTCTGTTTCACTTCCCATCCCCATGTTGGTATTTTTTGGGTTAACCTGAAAAGCAATTCACTTGCATCCAAATCTTTATCCTCCCTTGAGGCAGATGTGCCTTGCAAGATGATGTATCTATCAACCAAGATCTCTCCTGCTTTTTGTCATAACTTTGAGCCCAGTAACTGCAGTCATGATGCAGCCTGGCCTAAGTGGGGAAGCTCTGTTCCTGCTGAAGAAATCATTATCCTCCTAAGTGCTACAGGGCCTGCCTCATGGAAACAGACAAGGACTAGGTAGAACATATCTGGGAATGGATTGTGAAAGAGGCTGTTGGGGACTAGGGAGGAAGGGAGATATGTCTGGGCAGGGGAGAATTTATTTTCAAAGTGCCATGCTTCTGTGAGTTAGGAATTGACAAACTAGCCAGGGTACCTAAACCTGGCCCCATGCACTGCTGACATGACTTCTTGAAACTCAGAAGTAATGATGACTTTCAGTCAATGAAGCTCCAGGAGTGCTAGAACTGCATTGTCAGAGTATCAGAAGGGAGTCAACCTTCCCAAAGAAGTGAAAACATTAGGACAGCAGAGAGGGTGCTTTCTTTATTAACATGGTAAGTAATGTGTGAATGAGGGGCCACCAGGACCATGGCTCAATAATGACTGTCTTCTGGCAGCCACAGTTAGTAGATGGTGTTATGACAGTGGGCTCCCTGGTATTAACACATATAACAGAAGTTTATAGTAGCAGAGTCCAGAGAGCAGCACTTCAACATCAGAGACAAGCAATTACTAGAAACAGATAATAAAAACAGAATGGCCATTGGGGACATTGTCCCACAGAGATAGGTGATAATGATAAATAGACCATGAGGTTCCTAGTAGCAAGATACACAGGAAACCAATAGGATATTGCTTGACTCATGCTGCTAAATGAGATCATGAGCAATTGAGCAGAGGGCTGATGTGGGAAATGGCTGTCTCTTGCCCTGTGTCCAAGACTGAACCTGTTCCTGAATCCAGAGACCAATAAAAGACCAAGCTCCCTTGAGGAAGGACTGTAAGAACATAGTGTGTGTGTGTGTGTGTGTGTGTGTGTGTATATATATATTTTTACTTTTTTTCCTCTAATCTGTCCTCAAGAAGCCTGTAGCAATTTCTAGAATACATACACTGCAAGGAAGGGAATCTTTAGAGTTTTTCTTTTTGAGGACTTTTGGACATAATATCTGAGCTAACATTGGTCCCAGGTACACTAGTTATCTACTATTGTGCAATAAAACAGTCCAATACAGTTGACTTCAGTGATAATAATCATTTCTTACCTCACACTTCTTTTGTAGGCCATGAATTTGGAAGAGACTTTATTGGTTAATTCTGGATTTGTGTCTCTCAAAAGTTTGTTAATCAAATGTCAGCTCAGGCTGCTGACACCTACACACTGGACCTGGCCTAAAGGATCCAATTCCAAGGTGCCTTGTTTATATGATTGGAAAATTGGTGCTGGTATCTTGGTTCCTCACCACATGGGCCTCTCCTCAGATCTGCTTGGGTTTCTCCTAGAGTGAGCAATTTGAGGCAAAGAGAGCCAGGCAGAGCTGTATCATTTTGATAATCTGGTCTTGGAAATTATGTATCAGCACTTTGCCACATTCTTTTTGTTAGAAGCAAGTTGCTATGCCCAGCCCACCTATAAGGGGAGGGTAATTTAATTTTACCTTTTGAAGGGAGAAATGTCAAAGGATTTATGAATAGATTTAAAAACCACCACACACACTGAGAGATCCAAGATGTCGCTCCGTAACTCTGGTTTCAAGCAGAGGATATCTGTTTCTTGGTGAGGCAGTTTTTGCTGCTTATTGATCCCCTACTGTTTACCCCATTTGTCTGCTGTGATCACCTGCAGTCTGCCAGCACATTGACGCCTTTTTTGAGTGCAGATTGCTCACTGTAAGGTGCCTATCATCCACCATTTGCCTGCCTTTCGCCTGTCCATCACCTGCCTTACACATATCCATCACCCAACGCACAAGGACCTCCCGATCATCTGACAACAGTCAGCAAACTGATCGCTGACCGCCAGTGGAGCACCAGCTGCCTGCTGTTGCCTGGAAGTTCACTGTTACAGTACCTGCAGATTTGATTACATGTGGCTGCTGCCATTTTCAGACAACAGCCAGGCCCCGTAGGACCCCTGGTCGAACTGACTGAGCCCTGTCTCCAGGATTCCTCAACCTGACCGATCACTCCCTGCCTCCGGGGCCCTCACATCAACTGACTGCTCCCTGCCGCCAGGACCCCCAGACCAACTGACTGTGCCCTATCACTGGGAACCCAGACTGACTGATTGCACCTGGCCTCCAGGATCCCGCAACCACACCAAACACACCCGACCTCCAGGACCCCTGCCTGACCAACCACACCCCGCCTCCAGGACCTCCAGCTGACCACGTCCACACCCTGAGCTGCAGCTCCCCATTTGGAAGCTGGAGTGGCCATCTTGGATAATCCTGGAAGCCGTAGCTCTGATGTTTAGGTGGGGCAAATCCCAACCTGAGACGCCTGCTGGAGACTTGAAGCTCACTGTCAGGTACCTCTCATGCATCAGGCTACTGAACACTGGGAGGTTTCATTACTATATGACTGTTATACTGTAGATTTTCTTTTTTCTCCTTATTGAAAATTTTTAAGTTTTTATTTCTTTACTTTTCTTGCTCTCTTTTCCTTTTGTTTACCTGTTATCTCAGAGTCTCTTTCTCCCTTTTTTGCATGCTAACATCCAATTTCTTTTGATTATACTCTCACCCTTTCTATTATCTAGAACTTCTGTATATTCTTTTCATATCCCATTAACAGTTACATTCTACATCCCTCTGCATCCTCTTTGTCCTCCATTAGAAACTGCAGACCTTATTGCAAATCTGTTTGTTTTACTGAAGATAATATTTGAACTCATTCTGTTTATTATGACAATATTGTTATTGTCCTCCTAGGGGCTATTTGGTCTAGGATTTCATAGTGTCTGAATTGGGCACTGCTAATATTGATCTCCCCTTAAAGAAAAGGTTTGGAAACCTATAGGGCCACTATAAGCCTATAGGGGGAAATCTGCAATACCCCAGATCTGCACTGCTAGAGGGGAAGATACATGAACAACATGAAAAAACAAGGGAAGAAAATGATCCAAACAAATATAGATTCTATATTAATAGAATCCAATGACAGTATGTTAGAAGAAATGTCAGAAAAGGACTTCAGATTATACATGATTAAGATGATTCACGAAGCAAAGGATGAGATAAGAGAGCAAATGCAGGCAATGAATGATAATACCAATAAGCTGAAAGAGCACCAGCAGGAAGCAAAAGATCATTTCAACAAAGAGATAGAGATTCTCAAAAAAAAAAAAAAAAAAAAAAAAAAAAAAAAAAAAAAAAACCAAACGGAAATCCTTGAAATGAAGGAAACAAGCCAAATAAAAAACTCAATAGAAAGCATTACCAAAAGACTAGACCACTTGGAAGACAGAACCTCAGACAAGGATGACAAAATATTTAATCTTGAAAATAAAGTTGCCCAAACAGAGAAGATGGTAAGAAATCATGAACAGAATCTCCAAGAACTATGGGACATCATGAAAAGACCAAATTTAAGAATCATTGGGATTGAGGAAGGCACAGAGATATAAACCAAAGGAATGAACAACCTAGTCAATGAAATAATATCAGAAAATTTCCCAAACCTGAAGAATGAAATGGAAAATCAAATACAAGAGGCTTACAGAACACCAAATGCACAAAATCACAACAGATCCACACCAAGGCACATTATAATGAAAATGCCTAACATTCAAAATAAAGAAAGAGTTTAGAAGGCCACAAGAGAAAAGCATCTGATTACATACAGGGGGAAACCAATACGAATAGCAGCAGACTTCTCAACCCAGACTCCAAAAGCTAGAAGGGCCTGGAACAACATATTTCAAGCTCTGAAAGAACATGGTTGCCAACCAAGAATCCTATACCCAGTAAAACTAACCTTCAGATTTGAAGATGAAATAAAATCCTTCCATGATAAACAAAAGTAAGAAAGCCTGTGCTACAGAATGTTCTCAACAAAATATTCCATGAGGAGGAAATGAAAAACAACAATGTAGGTCAGCAAAGGGAGGAACTACCTTAGAGAAAAACCACTCAAAGGAGAAACCAAGCCAAATTAAAAACCAAAAATAAGCCCAAATGACTGGGAATACAAATCATATCTCAATAATAACTCTGAACGTTAATGGCCTAAACTCATCAATCAAAAGACACAGACTGGCAGAATGGATTAAAAAGAAAGACCCAACAATATGCTGCCTGCAAGAGACTCATCTCATAGAAAAAGACATCCACAGACTAAAGGTGAAAGGATGGGAAAAAAAACCTACCATGCACATGGACTCAGTAAAAAAGCAGAGGTTTCCATCCTTATATCTGATAAAGTGAACTTCAAGCCAAAGTTAGTCAGACGGGATAAAGAAGGACATTTCACACTGCTTAAGGGAACCATAAATCAGGAAGACATAACAATAGTAAATATTTATGCCCCAAACAATGGTGCATCCCTGTACATCAAACAAATCCTTCTCAATTTCAGGAATCACATAGACCACAACACAATAATTCTGGGTGACTTTAACACACCGCTGTCACCACTAGATAGATCTTCCAAACAAAAACCAACCAAAGAAACCATAGAATTCAATAACACAATCAATAACCTAGACTTAATAGACATATATAGAATATTCCATCCATCAACGAGTGGATTCACTTTCTTCTCAGCAGTACATGGAACCTTCTCAAAAATAGACCATATGTTATGACACAAAGCAGCCCTTAGGAAATGCAAAAAAATAGAGATACTGCCTTGTGTTCTATCAGATCATAATGGACTGAGAGTGGAACTCAATGACAAAATAAAAAACAGAAATTACTCCAACACCTGGAGACTAAATAATATCCAATGAATAAAACATGGATAATAGAAAACATCAGGGAGGAGATAAAAAAATTCTTAGAGGTCAATGAGAATGACGATACAACATATCAAAATCTCTGGGACACTATGAAAGCGGTACTAAGAGGAAAATTCATTGCATGGAGTGCATTCCAGAAAAGAATGAAAAGTCAGCAACTAAATGACCTAACATTATAGCTCAAAGCCCTAGAAAAAGAAGAACAGAATAACAGTAAAAGTAGTAGAAGACAGGAAATAATTAAAATCAGAGCTGAAATCAATGAAATTGAAACAAAAGAAACAATTCAAAAAATTGACAAAACAAAAAGTTGGTTCTTTGAAAAAGTAAACAAAATAGACAAACCCTTAGCCACACTAACAAAGAGAAGGAGAGAGAAAACTCAAATTACTAAAATTAGTGATGAAAAAGGAAATATCACGACAAACACCACTGGTACATAACATAATGAGAAGCTACTTTGAAAATCTGTATTCCAACAAAATAGAAACTACTGAAGACATTGACAAATTTCTAGAGACATATGCTCCTCCCAAACTGAACCAGGAGGACATACACAATTTAAACAGATCAATATCAAGCAATGAAATAGAAGAAGCCATTAAAAACCTACCATCCAAGAAAAGCTCAGGACCAGATGGATTCTCAGCCAAGTTCTACAAGACCTTCAAAGAAGAACTCATTCCAATACTTCTCAAAGTATTCCAAGAAATAGAAAAGGAGGGTACCCTACCAAACTCATTCTATGAAGCTAATATTACCCTCATTCCCAAACCAGGAAAAGACACATCAAGGAAAGAAAATTTTAGACCAATATCATTGATGAATATAGATGCAAAGATCCTTAACAAAATATTGGCAAACCATATCCAAAAGCATATTAAGAAAATCGTGCACCACGATCAAGTGGGGTTCATCCCTGGAATGCAAGGATGGTTTAACATCTGTAAAACAATAAATGTAATCCATCATGTCAATAGACTTAAGGATAAGAATCATATGGTTATTTCAACTGACATAGAAAAAGCGTTCGACAAAATACAACACCCCTTCATGCTCTAAACACTAGAAAAAATAGGGATAGTAGGAACATACCTGAACATTGTAAAGGCTATTTATGCTAAGCCCATGGCCAACATCATTCTTAATGGGGAAAAACTGAAACCATTCCCTTTAAAAATGGGAACAAGACAGGAATGTCCTCTTTCAACACTTCTATTCAACATTGTCCTCGAAACTCTAGCCAGAGCAATTAGACAGACTAAAGAAATTAAAGGAATTCGAATAGGAAAAGAGGAACTTAAGTTGTCACTGTTTGATGACGATATGATTCTATATTTAGAGGATCCAAAAAACTCCTCCAGAAAACTTCTAGACCTCATCAATGAATTCAGCAAAATAGCAGGCTATAAAATCAACATGCGTAAATCTAAAGCATTTTTATACACAAGCAATGAAACAACTGAAAGGGAAATGAGGAAAACACTCCATTTGCAACAGCCTCAAAAAAAAAAAAAAAAAAAAAAAGACTTGGCAATCAATCTAACCAAAGAGGTAAAAGATCTCTACAATGAAAACTACAAAACACTGAAGAAAGAAATTGAGGAAGACCTTAGAAGATGGAAAGATCTCCCAAGTTCTTGAATAGGAAGAATTAATTTTGTCAAAATGGCCATACAACCAAAAGTGCTATACAGATTCAATGCAATTCCAATTAAAATCCCAATGATGTACCTTACAGAAATAGAGCAAGCAATCATGAAATTCATCTGGAAGAATAAGAAACCTAGAATAGCTAAAGCAATCCTTAGCAGGAAGAATGAAACAGGGGGTATCACAATACCAGAACTTCAACTCTACTACAAAGCAATAGTAACAAAAACGGCATGGTATTGGCACCAAAATAGACAGGTAGATCAATGGTACAGAATAGAGGACACGGACACAAACCCAAATAAATACAATTTTCTCATACTAGACAAAGGGGCCAAAAATATGCAATGGAGAAAAGATAACCTCTTCAACAAATGGTGCTGGAAAACTGGAAATCCATATGCAACAAAATTAAAACTAAACCCCTATCTCTCACCCTGCACAAAAATCAACTCACAATGGATCACAGACCTTGAAATCAGACCAGAGACCCTGCATCTTATAGAAGAAAAAGTAGGTCCAAATCTTCAACTCGTTGACTTAGGATCAGAATTCCTTATCAGGACTCCCATAGCACAAGAAATAAAAGTAAGAATCAATAACTGGAATAGATTCAAACTAAATAGCTTTCTCTCAGCAAAGGAAACTATCAGCAATGTGAAAAGAGAACCTACCAAGTGGGACAATATCTTTGCCACTCATACTTCAGATAGAGCATTAATTTCCAGAATATATAAAGAATTCAAAAAACTCTACACCAAGAATACAAATAACCCAATCAACAAATGGGCTAAGGATATAAACAGACACTTCACAGAAGAAGATCTACAAGCAATCAACAAACATATGAAAAAATGTTCAGCATCTTTAGTAATAAGAGAAATGCAAATCAAAACTACCCTAAGATTCCATCTCATCCCAATTAGAATGGTGATTATAAAGAATACAAGCAATAATAGGTGTTGGAGAGGATGTGGGGAAAAAGAAACACTCATACATTGCTGGTGGTGCTGCAAATTAGAGCAGCCACTCTGGAAAGCAGTGTGGAGACTCCTTAGAAAACTTGGAATGGAACCACCATTTGACCCAGCTATCCCACTCCTTGGCCTATACCCAAAGGACTTAAAATCAGCATACTACAGAGATACAGCCACATCAATGTTCATAGCTGCTCAATTCACAATAGCCAGATTGTGGAACCAACCTAGATGTCCTTCAATTGATGAATAGATAAAGAAACTGTGGTATATATATATATATATATATATATATACATATATACAATGGAATATTACTCAGATATAAAGAATGATAAAATTATGGCATTTGCAGGCAAATGGATGAAATTGGAGAATATCATTATAAGTGAGATAAGCCAATCTCAAAAAAACCAAAGGTCGAATGATCTCGCTGATAAGCGGATGATGACACATAATGGGGAGTGGGAGGGGGGCAAGAATGGAGGAAGGAGGGACTGTATAGAGGGAAAAGATGGGCGGGGGGTGGGGGGGAGGAAAAGATAACAGAATGAATCAAACATCATTACCCTATATAAATGTATGATTACACAAGTGGTATGCTGTTACTCCATGTACAAACAGAAACAACATTTGTTTACAATAAAAACAAATTAAAAAAAAAAAACCACCACACAAGGGGACCCCAAATGCTACTATGGTCCTCCTGTCAGTGTCTGGGCACATGGAGGCCAGATATTAGAGTCCTGATTCAAAGGCATCTCTCAGTAGGGCCAAATGAATCCACGGATCCTGAAATCAAATGACCTCGTGAATATTTTAACACCAAATCACTGATCACTGAGTAAGTAATTGGGATAAATTATACCTAGAACTCTAATAGGTCAGAATCTATACCATCTCTACTTCTTAAACCTCTGAACTACAGCATCAACTTTCCCAGTTCTTCATCTGCAGATGGCAGATCATAGGACTTCTTAGCTTCCATAATATCATGAGCTAAGGTCTTATGATAAATATCTTTATAAATATCCTACTGGTTCTGTTTCTCTAGAGAGCTCTGACTAATAAAGGATCCTACTGCAAGCTGCCATGACTTAGGGCTTCTTCTAGGCCCATATTCAAGGTAGGCTGACCCCAAATGTCAAGGAGTTGACATCCTGGGGAGCAACCATCAGCCACGGATAGGTAGAAGTTGAGCCCCTAGTAGCTTCACACTCACTGACACTGTGTATTTGTTTCATTACCTTCCCTGTCTTACTTCCCCACTTCTCTATTGTGCTTCTCAGGGATCACTTCCCAAATAAACCACTCAAACTCAGTCTTTGTTTCAGGGACTGCTGTGGGGAACCTTACCCAAGACACAAGCCTTTATAAAACAAAAGTAGTGCTGTAATCTGACTTGCCAGAGACCAAAATATTTTGCCTTTGGAAGAAAGAAGTAGAGGTTGTACCTTCTGCAGAAAGAGATCATAGGTCACAGTTTCTTCTTAAGGAAGATACTTTAAATCAGTGCTTTCCTGAATCATTGCTATCTTTAGTTTGTGTTACTCATATTAAGAGACATCATTGCTGCCACCCTCAGCACAAGTAACAGACCTGAGATTGGTGTTGGAGTCAAAACTGGTGATGGCATAGGCTGCACATTCCCAAACTGGATGGTATGAAACTGCCAAATTAGCGTCCTCCAGATGGTATGAGGACAAAATCACACTATCAGATCTGCTATTATGTCAGTCAGTTTCATGTTATTATAACAAATACCTGGGATAATTAACTTATAAAGAGAAAAGTTTTCTTTTGGCTCCAGGTTTGGAGTTTTTAGTCCATGACTGATTGGACCCACTATTTTGGGCCTGTGGCAAGGTAGCACATCATGGCAGAAGTTCATGTAGCAAAAGAGAGGAAGAGGAAGCTCTGGGGTCTCAGTATCCCTCTAAGGGCATGCCCCCAGTGTCCCGAAGACCTCTCATTAGGCTCCATCTCTTAAAGGTTCCACCACCTTCTGATAGCACCACTCTGTGGACCAAGAGTTTACCACATGAATCTTTGGGGAATATTCCAGATCCAAACTGTAGCAGCCATTAGGGCAGTTTACTCAGAATCATATATCTTCAACACTGATTTGTTGTGGCCCTCTCTTATGATTACACAAATGGTATGCCTTTACGCCATGTACAGACAGAGAAACAACATGTATCCCATTTGTTTACAATAAAAAAAATAAAAAAAAAAAAATAAATAAATAAATGTTATGGCCCTCTCCATCATGTCTGCTCATCACAGGTGAAAGTGCTATAATTCAGAATATGGTTGAAGAGAACACCTCAGCCTATGTATTCTATTACCAAAGATTAGCTGAAAATCTGTTGGCCTTGCAACTTAAATCCTTCAAATTTCATCCTTCCAATTTCATTCCAAGGTTAGATTAATGTCACAACAAGAATTCCAAGGCAGCACTTATCCCTTGGATTCAATAGGCTTGCCCATTATCCAGCCAAGTAGCTACAATGCTGCATCTCCCACAGGAGGATGGAAAGAGAAAAGACCATAAAGGGGGCGAGTCTCCAGATGGCAATTTCAAGGAGATGCTTCAGATGAGGAAGATAGGAGGCTCCAAATACTACCGCCATATTAATATCAACTATTATTTTCCTGGCCTTCACACAGTGGTTCTTAAATCTGGATATTAATATTCTCACAGAGGGATTTTTTTGAGAAAAAAAATTTTGCCTGGGTCCCAACCCCCAAAACTTCTAATTCAAATGTCTCACTTTGTGCAGGCATTGGCCTGTTTTAAAAGTTTGCACAGTGCAGCTCATTTTTCAAAGGAGAGATTGTTGGAAATTGTCATTACTCAGTGGTGTCAGGCACAGTTCACCAGAAAGACATAACACTTTGGAAGCCATACATCTATATTCCCCTAACACAGCAAGAATGTCAGAAAAACAAGAAAAAGTCGACAAATACATATCCGTAATGGAAGAATTCAAAGTATTTCTCTCACAAACTGGTAGATCTAAACAACAAAAATATAATAACAGATGATTTGAACATTATGAATATATCTATGGAGAGAACACTTTATTCAACAATTAAGGAATGAATTTTTCCTTCAAGCACACATGGAATCTTTTCAAAAATTACGTACCAGACTACAAACATGCCTTGAGAAATACTGAAACTCGAGTACCTTCCAGGCCATGTTTTCTGAAAACAGTCCAGTGAAATGAGAAAGCAAAATGGTTAGGGGGAAAAATCAAAATGTTCCATATATTTGTAAATGTTAAAACATTTCTAGTTAATTAAAGATTCAAGAGGAAATCAATGGGAAAAGAGATTGTAAGGATGTGGACAGAGTCTGGAAGGTTGTGAACAGAGGATGGAGCAGTCCAGGAGAGGGATAATGGTGGTTTGCATTTAGATGGTCATGAGAAAAGAAAGAAAAGTGGGTAGATTTGCAAAACATTGGAGTCAAATTGGTAGAAAGAAAATACATTGTGCTGCTCTCCCATCTTCCTGACTGAAGCTCAGAATCTTTCTAGCTGTGCCACACAGCTCCTATTTTCTGTGCCAGTTTTCAGCAACAGTGCAGCCATGTTCAAGGAGAGCTGGTCCTCAGGTGGGGGTGGGGCAAGGGCAGCCTCTTGTCTCTGGAGGGTGAACGACATCCTCAGCCTCTGAGGCACTGAGCAGGGTTGAATTTCTCCCTCCCCACTGCCGGATGGGCTGTGCTGAAGACACCTCTGCACCTCTTCCACAGCTGAATCTGAGAGAAGCAAGCAAGTGTAGCTGAGGGACACAGCTCTACTTATTTACATGGTGCATTCCTGGAAAACACTACAAAGCCAATCACTTAATGAAAATCTTTTCCCCAGTTGAAACAACGTCATAATTAAGGATTATATCCTGACCAAGAATTTAACAGCAAATAAATCATAAGCATTACTCCACCCCTCATGTAAATATTATGCCATTAGTTGCATAATTGAGAGATTAACACAAGTCCATTACTTTATAATTAGACTAACTATTCCACCAAGAAAACCATACTGGTTTTACTCATGACTGTATTTTCAGAACCTACAACAACAACAACAAAAAATAAAATATGAAAGGTATTCTTATTTTATTAGATTCTGTGTTTGGCTATTTGGTATCTATTCATCCCAGGACCAATTATAGTAGCTCCATTTTCTGTATTTCCAATCCTCTGGCATTTGCCAGCCTTCCCAGGGAGAGAATGCCTTCCCAGGGCTAGTCAATTCTTGGAGCTGGTGGCCAGGAACATGACTTTCCTATGCAAATTAACCAAGACCACATCTAAAGCCCCAACCACCTCATCATCTAACACACCAAGGCAATACTTCCCTGGCCCTAAAGTCTTCTCAGGGTCAGATACCGAGCAGCTTGAGAGAATTTGGATAGCCCAAGCCTATGAGAATTATTCAAACTAGCCAGTCCCAAGCTGCTGACTATGCCTTGCCTTCCTCATGGAAACCCCAGTAAAGGCTCCAGCCTAGACTTCCCTTCCCTCCTGCTCTGTCTCCTGGTCACCCCAATGCTTCCCCTGTGGCACTGCGTGGTATGGCATGTCCCTTCTCTTAGGACATTCAAGTAATAAATTCTTTCAGTGGTCCTGGCCTTTCCTTGCCATCACTTGGTCACCTCCATAAATTAAAATCCCTCAGGTACATTTCTGAACTGAAAGTGCTCAATGAATACTTGACGTTCCGAATGAACAAAAGAATACATGAATCAATGAATTAAAAAGCAATGTCCAGTAACCTTAAGTGGCATGCCCATGGTCAGCCAGCTAGGCAGCCATCATAAATTACACCCTAGATTTTGTTTTTGACTTTTATTTATTATTTCCGTCCTTGATGCCTCAAAAATACTGGTCACATTGTTGTTCAAGGAGTCAGAGTGTAATCTAAAGAACACATATAGCCAACAGAACTATATCTATTGTATCATAAATTTGACTTCACAAAGTCATTCTTTTAGATTATCACAAATATAAAATATATGAATCCTTCATTATTCTACTAGTTTTTCAGAATCAAAACTCTTTCTTTTTAAAAAAATTTTTTTTGGTCCTGGGTATTGAACCCAGGGCCTTATGCAAAGCACATGCTATGCCACTAAACTCCCCTCCAATTCCTTATGTGTTTTTTTTTTTTTTTTTTTTTTTTCGGTGCTGGGGATTGAACCCAGGGCCTTGAGCTTGTGAGGCAAGCACTCTACCAACTGAGCTATATCCCCAGTCCCTTATGTTTCTTTTTAAAATCTGCTTTAGGATAAGTTTATTTTCTTGTAGTAAATTGTCCTGCAATGAGCATAGGCTTCCAGAACCACTTCTTGGTCAGTCTTCTCAAAGTCAGTTCTTGCATCTTCTGAATTTTTGAAATCATCGCTAAGGGACTTTTGCTGGGAAGGATTAGAAACAGGGTCTCTTGAATTTTTTTTCTTTTTTTGTCTAATTTCAACTCTTTCTTTTCTGTATCCCACCACTAAGAGCAGCTTGAGGGATGAAGGCAAAGGGGAGGCAGCAGAAGGAGAGTGGATTTATAGTCTGAAGACCTGACTGCTCTTGAGGCCTGGCTTCCCCTTATTACTGGCAAGTGGAGGAGGCCCTGAGCCTAAACCAAGGAATGACTGTAGGCCTTTAGGAGATGAGCTTTTATGACATCTTCTGACAGTGTTGGATGAGGGCAGTAAAATGAAAGCTGGAACCAAGGGCAGCCAATATATAGTTGTGTATCACTTAACAATGGGAATACATTCTGAGAGACATATTGTTAGACGTTTTGTTGTTGTATGAACATCATCACAGAGTGCATTGACATCACATTAGATGGTCTAAGTCAACCACTCAATATGGACTCTCAATACAATCATGAGATATCTGAGACTGCTGCTGGTATAACACGGCTGGCATAATACTCTTTTACTGTAAATTTTATTTTATTTTTAAAAAGTCAACCAACATGTGTCACTCAGTGTCCATTATGTATCCATCATTGTAAAAAGGAAAAGACAATATGCTCTTTTTTCAACATCTGCCAAACTGCCTTGATACAGGACACTTCCTGGGCAATGGTCCCATGAAAAAAATCATAGGTATGTGCCCAGGCCACTCAGCCCTTCAGGTGCATAGAGCACAAGAGACGCACAAATAAGCCAGCTTTCCGACTCCCTGCCAAGTAAACCTGATATTACATAGCTACCATTTTTCAAAAAGGCCACAGAGGCAAACTCTCTAACCAGGATTTTCCTTATTTAGCAGTCTTGGAAGAAGAGCTGTGAGTAAACTTCTTTTTAGTCAGTAGAAGAAGTACACTCTAAAATAATGATAAAATGTATGGCATAGTAAACACATAAACCAGTAAAGTAGTCACTACTGATCTCAAGTATTATGCAATGTGCACAATTGTAGATGTTGTTCTTTTATAAGATTGATAGCACAGTAGGCTTGTTCACCTCATCACCACAAACACGTGGTAATGATGCCTTGTGCTAAGGCATTATGATAGCTACCGTGCCACTAACCAATAGGCATTCAGTTCCATTATAATCTTACGGGAGCACTGTTGTATAAATGGTCCACCATTGACTAAAATGTCATCATGTATTGCATAACAGCACCCTGATGACTGGGAGAAGGGTCTTGAGGCCAACCAGATTTGGTTTGAAGTCTAGCTCTATAACCTTAAATATGATGATTACCCTTGGTGCCCTCATCTATAAAATGGGGCCAAAGCCCTCATCTTCCCAGATTGTTATTAGAATCAGATGACACAACACAGAATTGATGAAATGCTCCTTAAATGACAGCTGTATTGCCTTTCACGGGCCAAGTCTGGGGAGATTTAACAATCTCATAGCAAAGAACTTGTATGCATATTGCTAATGTGAGGGCTGCTGCTATCTTCTGACTGCCTTGATATGTCACTCTAAATGTGCAAGCAGAGACCTCAAGGAGAGGAAGGAATAATAGTATGTTTGGAAAAACTCTCATTCCCTGAGTTGGCTTTTCTGCCAGGGGAGGCCCAGCAGACACTGACCTCATCTTTGTGTCCCTGTGTGCAGCCTGGCATGTAGGTTGGCTGGTTAACAGCTAGCACCATAGTTAAAGGATGTGCTAACTTCCAGGAATTTTATAGTCAATAAACCAACTGGAGAAATGCTAAACAGAATTTATCGATCACCCATGATGGGCAGTACACAAGGCTAACAGAATCTATTTTGTCCCTCCTCATGGACCAAATGAGAAGCTTAACTTTCTTGGTATCAAACAGGCTGTAAACCACCTGCTTTTATAAAGGTTTAGGTTTTCCAGAACACTGAGGAAAAGAGTCATTGTGAGCCTTTGGGTCATGGTTATCTCAGACATTCCAATACAGTTCAACTGAAGGTTATTGCCAAAATTAAGGAGAAAAAGGTAGAACAATATGATTTTTGAGGATAGGAATCTCTAAGGATAAAAAAGAAAGTAATTTTGTAAAGGGATAATTTTATAAAGATAACCATCATCATATTGAATTAGTTACACTAAATAATTTTACATGTTATTTTCATAAATGTATTTTATACTTTAAAAGTAGTATTTTCACCTTTATCTTACGTCAAGTACAAAAATTAACTCAAAATGTATTGAAGACTTAAACATAAGAGCTAAAGTTATAAAACTGTTAGAAAACAGGCAAAAAAACTTCATGACATTGGGTTTGGTAAAAAAAAAAAAGTACTTGGATCCAACAACAAAGCACAGGATACAAAAGAAGAAAATGGATTAACTAGATGTCATCAAAATTAAAAACTTTTGCACAGAACAAAATGGCAGCACATAGAATGGAATAAAATATTTGAAAATCATATTTCTGGTAAAGAACTAATATCCAGAATATACAGAATTATAAGTTAACATAAAATCAAAATCTTGATTAAAAAATAGACAAAGTACTCAATTAGGCAGTGTTCCAAAGAAGGTTTACAACTGGCCAATAAACACATGAAAAAATGTTCAACATCACTAATTGAGAAAATACAAATCAAAATCACAATGAGATACCACTTCATACCCATTGGAATGGCTAATATTTTTTAAAAAGCAGAAAATAAGAACTGTTGTCAAAGATGTGGAAGAATTGGAACTTTTGTGCATTGCTAACAGGAATATAAAATGGTACAATTATTGTGGAAAATAATTTGATAGCTCCTCAAAAAGAGTTAAACATGGTATTACCACATGATATGGCAATTCCTCTTCTAACCTTAACTCAAAAAGAATTGAAAGCAGGGACTCGAAGAGACACTTGCACACCAAAGCGAGCATTATCCATAGTAGTCAAAAAGTGGAAACAACACAATGTCCATCAACAGGTGAATGGATAAACAAAATATGGTATACAAATATAATTCAGCCTTAAAAGGAAAGACATTCTGGCACACCTGCATGAACCTTGACAACATTATGCTAAGTGAAACAAGTCAGACATAAAAAGACAAATACTGTGTGATTCCACTAATGAATTCCCTAGAATGGTCAAGAAAATAGACACAGAAAATAGAACAATAGCTGCCAGGGGCTGGCAGGAGAGGAAAATAGGGAGTTATTATTTAATTTGTCCACAGTTTCTGTTTGGGAAGATGAAAAGTTTCTGGAGATGAATGGTGGTGATGGTTGCTGGGTATTGTAAGCACACTTAATGCCACTGGTTAAACTTGCAAGTTTTTCTAAGGATATTTTATCACAATTAAATAAGGGGTGAAGTTCTGACACATGCTACAACATGGACAAACCAGGGAAACATTATATTAAGAGAAATAATTCAGACACAAAAGGACAGATATCCCTTACAAGATTGTAAGTGATTTCACTTACAAGAATAAGCAAATTCATAGAGACAGAAAGCAGAGCAGAGGTTACCAGGAGCTGAGTTGAGAGGAGAGGGGGCATTATTTTTTAATGGGTTTCTGCATGAGATTATGAGCGAGTTGTTGAAATAGATAGGGGAAGATGGTCGCACAATGTAATGAATGTCCTTAATTCATAATTTGGATGTAATTTGTACATCTAAAAATGGCTTAAAAGGTAACTTTTACATGCATCTTACCACAATAAAATTAGTATATGCATAGTTAAAAACACCACACAATACAAAAATAATATAAAATGAGACCTTCCATTTCCCTCTCCTTTCCCTTAAAAATACAGCATTGTTACTGGTTAGCTCTATGATTCTAACTCATCTATATCTATCTCTGTACTTTGATTCACCCTTGGTAGGTAGTGTCTGGGATCTCAATGAAGAATGAGGGATCAATTGCACTCCTGCTAACTCCCATCAACCCTCTGTTTCTATCTCCTGATTTTTTTTTAACACTTCCATTATATTTTTGGGTTCTCTTATGGTTAATGCTTAGTTTTAAACAACATACTTGAAACTATCTTCCAAAATATTTTTAATATGGGCAATTTCAAGCATATGCAAAAGTAGACAGTAGAGTGTAACCAATCCCTATATTGCTAGCACTCAAATCCATAGTCAATCCTGTTTCATTCTCTCCATTCACTCCTATTCATTGATTATTTTGAAATAAATCTTAGATATTGCACCATTTTCCCTGTCTATTTTACCATGTAGCTTTTAAAATTAACTTTTGGCAAAACAAAACAAAACAAAACAAAACAAAAAACCACTATAATCTCAATGTCATCACCATACCTAAAAAATTACAATTTATTTCTCAATAGTCAGTTGATGTTGAAAATTTGTGCTTACTTTTTTTTTTTAACCCAGGGACACTTTATCACTGAGTCACGTCCCCAGTACTTTTCCTTTTTTATTTTTGAGACTGGATCTCACTAAATTGCTTAGGATCTTTCTAAATTGCTGAGACTGGTCTCAAAATTGAAATCCTCCTGCCTCAGTCTCCTGAGTAACTGGAATTACAGGTGAGCACCACCACACTCAGCCTTTCTTGCTTTTTTTGTTTGTTTAAATTATTATCTAAATAAAGTTATTATACAACAATCCATTGTCTCTTTAGTCTATTTTTATTTTACAGGTTGCTCATCCTTCTTTTCTCCCCATTGCAATGCAAGGAAATCTGTTGAAGAAACTGTGTTGTTTGACTTGTTGACTTGTATGGATTTTGATTATTGCACCCCAAAGGTGTCATTTGATATGTCCTTCTGTCTCTTCATTTTCTGTAAATTGGTTATTTACAGAAATCTTGGGACTTCCTCAGAATGTGGTTTGATTTTATTCATGCACAGTTTTGTTAGCTTCCACCAAGAGGTATGTCATGTCTGGTTGTCTCTGAATGATTCCCACAGCCTTTGGTGATAGATCTTTTAACTCATTAGGGAGGCTTATATTCTCTTACTCTTTATTCCCTTGATAGTTAAAATGTTCCTATAAAAAGAAGTTTATCCTTTGACTACTTGTTATCTTAAAACACAGAAGAAGTATATATATATAGAAGCATAAATAATCGATTTGTAACAATTTTAAAATTTATTAGTTACCAGTTTTTAAAAGATGAGCTGATTCCTTAGCACCCTCTAATAGTTACCACTGAGTATCATGATGAATTCATATTTAGCATCTTTTAAATCATTGCATTTAGATTCTTGTTAATGTTCAAATTGTCCTATCTTTGGTCAATGACAGGTTCTTCAAGTTCACTCCCAAGTCTTACTGACCTCACTGCAAGAGTCTTCAGTGCTTTCCTCATTTTCTCAAATGAGTAGATGTTCTAGGTTCATTGACACATTTGCTGCCACAGCAAAGGAGTTCTGATTGCTCTTACTAGGAAATGGAATTTAGAGATCTTAATTTTTTTTTGGGGGGGGGGTGCTGGGAATTGAACCCAGGGCCTTGTGCTTCCGAGGCAGGCACTCTACCAACTGAGCTATCTCCCCAGCCCAAATTTAGAGGTCTTAATTTGGATATCTGAGTGTTCACTGATACTAGTTTGGTCACTGTTGAATGTTTATTTCTAAATTTATAAAATTCAGAGCATATTTATTAACTTCTTTTCTAAATAAATATTTTCCTGCTTCCATTGATTCACTTTTTTCTTCAAACTTCTCTACACCTATCATCCACAATATTACTTTTGCATCTTCAAGACTTGTAATCATGACATTTTTTTTCTGCAACTATAATTAATCTCCCTCACTGGGTGAATAGAAAGATTACAAAGCAATACGCCAAAAAAGAACTGCAAAATGACAAAAAATATAATTCTATTCCACCATATTGGATCATTGAAAGAGAAACTTTGTAAATTGCAATTACAATGTCAATGTTTAAGGTCACATTACTTTGATTCTGCTGCGTATTTGTGCTATGATGTTATATTTGTTTGTTTCCCCCTGGAATTTCTGTTTCATTTTTATTGTGATTGTTGACAGAAGAAACCTATATTTTCAGCTGATGAGCTCTAGGTTCCTATTCATAGAATTGCAGAATGGAAACCACTTGCATTTTGAATACATGCATGGTAGAGTCCTTTGATATTTATTTTAATTTTGATCCATTATTTTTTAGACCTGCCACAAAGTTCCTGGCTAATGTTTATTTTCATTGCATTCCTGGGTTGATTTCACTTTTGTTAGATCACATGTATTCCTCTTTATTAGAGTTCCATTTTGTTCTGATGGGAACCATCTTCAAATACTTTCTTACTCTTCATAAAGTTCATGGAAGATAAGTATTTGATTCCTGTCTACCCCAAACTGACTTTATTTCTCTCCCCTATTGATTGATAGTTTGGCTGGGTATAGCTTTACAGGTGTGAATGATTTATCTCCTAGAACCATGAACAGATTACTCTGGTGTCTTCCAACATTTAGGGCTGTTAATTATAAATCTCATGTCAGTCTTTGTGACTGCTCTTTGTAGTAGACCACCCATCATCTAGTCTATCCTTTTTCCTTCTTACCAAACCATAATTTTATTTAAGTATCAAGATCATTTTTTTTGAAGGAGGAAGGCACCCTCCCAGCCCCAGATAGGGACTCATTATTCATTTTGCAATAAATCTGTTCTCTCTTAGCAATAGACTTTTTGATGTTTCTGCCTGAGGAGTTCTAAATTGTTGCAGCCAACTTGTGACTGTGAAGGGAAATGTTAGAGGTAGCAAAATAGTAAAACCAAAAGAATCTTGGTTATTAATGATGTAATTGAGCAGAATTTACCAACCCTTAAAATGAACTATTTTACACTCTGAATTTTTCATTTGTAAATAGGTTTTAGATACTCTTAGTTTAAGGATCATTTTGTCTCTTAAAGACAAGATTTTTATTATGATTCAAAATTTTGAATATTTTGAATATTTGCCACTGCAAATGGGCTGATTTTTATGTTAAGATGATTTGGGTCAAATGTTTCTACAATTTTTTATTCATGGAGGGAGAAAAAAAATTCAATTTAAAAAAGGAAAGAAAAGAATGTCTTGCTGCAAGGTATTTGATAGACTTGCAGGACCGAAAAAGCTATCAAGAGTTAAGCCTATTGCCTTGACTCTGAGCAGCTTGATGAGAAACTACCCCATAAAATTGCTTCATATGCTTTTCATAGACACAGAAATGTCATCACCTCCCTTGCTGTTGTACATTCCAGCATGTCCATGCCAAGGAGGCCACGGCATCAGAGATTTTTCCTGAAATAAAGGTGGTGGCGTTTGTCCTGGTAGAACCAGTTTTCATTAGTGAGGCTAATTCGCTTCAAGAAAATCAACCAGTGTGCAAATTTATAAAATTGAGACATAAGAAAGTGAGAACTTGAACTGCAGACATGACTTTGTTTTTCAAAAGTTTTCCTGTGGTGTTCTTTTAAGCCTAGAGTTCGACAAATGAATTAGAAATGTAACTTCATTTCTAAAAATAAAAATCCAGAATACCTCATACCTAATGAAGAATTTGCTTGAAGCAACAATGCTACCAATTTCACAAAACTCCTCTATTATGGAGTGGCTTCATGAAAGCCTCCCCTTTGGGAGTGGACCTTGCTGCCTCTCTGTGTGGGGACTTTCCTAAGGTGGGGACATGCTCAGCTACCCTAATTCCTTCCACATGGAGGCCACAGCCATCTGCAGTTGTAAACTATGATTCTCTGACACGCAAATCCCAGATGGTGCTTTGAATTTAAGAACCATATTGCATGCAGGTTTCCACAACATGTGGCTTGATTTTTTTTCTTATTGTTAGTCAATGCATCCTCACTTTTGAAAAAAAAAAAAGTAGGTAAAAATTTTAAAAAAGAGAAAAAATCATTCATAACTATAAGACACTTAATATTTTGTTGTTTATCCTTCTAAATGTTTCCTAGGTATGTTCATTTATATGTACAACTTTATTTTTTCTTACAAAAATGGGATTGTACTCCACTCAGGGCTTCACTCTTTCTGGCATGTCCATGTAGCACATGCTCACAGGTGACCTGGATGTAGAGCTCTCTGACCAGGCTCATAATACCATGTGCTCACCAACATGAAAGAAAGAGCAAGGAGGGCACTGGACCCAGCACTATTGTCTACTGAGCAACTACAATTTGCTAACTGAGGTTCTACATATAGTAGTTCCACTGCTCAAACCATACCTCAGGGACAGTTCTTCACCTCTTTGGAAATGAGGAAACTGAAATACAGGCTGAGAGAGAATTACATTTGGCTAAATTTGATTCCAAAGCCAATCTTTTCAATAATGTCAGAGTGTACTGTAGGTAGCCACAAGGACCTCTAGAGTAGAGGAATTTGAGGTGGAGGCTGCAGAGCAAGGAAGATGATATCCATAGGAGGACAGAGAAGATGGAGATGGGGATGACCTGCACCTGCTTGCAATGGACTTACCTAGAGGAGGTGCTCAGGGATGCTTTCTGTAGTGTCAGGAGGTAGACACCAATGGCCAGCTTGTCTCAGTGGGAGAGGCGGGGTCTTGGGAAGATGAATCAGGAGGCAGAATGGGTTCCCTTGGGCAGGATTGGCCTGGGGAAAGCTTGAGGCTGACAAAAGCTGGGTCTTGCCCTTGAGTTTGCCAGATTCTTGCTGATCCCAAGCCTTTCTTTCCAGTCCACTTTGTCAAAACTTGATCCCAGAATACAGGTCTCCTTCCGGTCACATGTCAGTTGAATTTTTCCAACTGTGTTCTCTACTACAAATAATTAAAGAAGTACATTCATATTGTTGGTTAATGAAGATTATTGATTCAATATGTTTCTCTCTCCCAAGTATTTGTACTTCAACTCATTACTGAGTGCTGGAAATACAAAGATGAAGCTCACATCTCTCAAGAATTATAGTGGGGAGACACACCAATAAATGAATGTGACACAAAGGGGTATGATAAGATGCAAAGGTTTTTTTGGGTTTGTTTTCTGCTTTTTGTCCTATAGAGATCTCAGTTTTACCTTAGAAGGAGATGTTTTGTTTATTGATGAATATTAGTTATACAGAATAATGGGTTTCATTGTCGCATTTTTGTATGTCCATGTAACACATGCTTTGATCATTCTTGTCCTCTATGACCCCCCTTTTCCTTCCCTTCCTCATTCCTCCAATCCTTTTCCTCTTTTCTAATAGTCTCCCTGCTATTTTTATGTTATTTTTCTCCCCTAGATTGCATGTAGGAGAGTAAACATGTGATACTTGTCTTTCTGAATCTGGCTTCTTTTGCTTAACATTATACTCTCTAGTTCGAACCATTTTCCTGCAAATTATATCATTTTTGTTCTTCTTTATGGATGAATTATATATATATATATTATATATATATAATATACATATATATATATCACATTTTCTTCATGCATTCATCAGTTGATGAGGGCCTAGGTTGGTTCCATAACTTGTTATTGTGAACCTTGTGTTGTGATAAATATGGGTATACAGGTATCTCTATCGTATGCTCTCTTCAATTCAGAAGATGTTTGAATGGGGCCTTGGATGACTGGGACATAGATAACAGGCTGAGGGGTCACTGGGCAGGGAATGTAACATAGCAGATGCCTGGAAATAATGACAGTCAGTCCACTCTGGCTAGGTAAAACAAGGCAAAGACTAAGGGGCTGGGCAATACTGCAGAAGGCCTTGTGTAACATCATAAGACATTAGGGTTATTTCCTGTGGGCAGCTGGTTCCATCAGACTTAAAATTGTTTGAAGTAGGGTAGAGACCTAATCTAATTTGTATTCTGGAAAGATATGCCTTGGGGCAGTGAGGAGGCTGGATGAGTCACTGGGAGGAAAGGAGGCTGTATTCTGAAGTGTTTGGTACTGTGGACACATTCAGTGGGGTAAGGATGAAGTTTGGATGAAAAAGTCTCTTCCTAGGATTCCAAGAAAGACTAGCTCTGGCCTTGTGGAAAAGAGAAAGGAAGACAACCTTAAGGAAAGAGAGGGAGTGAACCTCAGGGAGGTGAGACTGAGCAGTTACCCCAGCATCCCAGTCCCTGGTCCTGGTCCTCAGGGTCTGCAGGCTCCTGGTGCTGGAGAGGGTGGGGATGGGGGGGGGTGTTACCCAAGACCTCAGTAATTCTTGAGTCTCAATCCATTCTGGGACTGGCCAGTCGGGGGTGCTGGACTTTCCTGATCCAAGGAAGGCCGTGGATACACTTCCCAGGTTGACTTTTTAATGGCAATCAAGCTTTGTATAACTTTTCCGGTTCCGGAGGCAGAGGAACATTGCAGAAAACAGGCTCTAGGGTGAGTTGTCAGGCCCTGTCCAGGCTGACAGGAGTGCTCTGACCTGGAGAGAAAGCCAGTCACAGGCTTTGGGGAATGTTGGGGCAGGAATGGAGGGTGGTGGGTAAGCGGGGAGCCAATAGGGGGTGGCGGCTTCCCAGGCCTCTCTGAGCCAAAGAATTGGTTTTAAAATGCAGTGAAAGAGACAGCAGCAGATTCTGGTTAATGGCAGGGTCTCTGGGGCCAGACTGTGCTTTCCAGTCCTGATCCTGCGGCCTCCTTGCTGCAGGCCTCGGGAAAGCTTCTTTATCAAGCTCTGTGCCTGTTTTCTCATCTGCCACGTGGTGGCAATTTCGATACCACACTGGAGGTTCGTTGTGAGGATTAAGCATATTTAATACATCTCCAGAATTCACGGCCTGTGTCCTGTGAGTGCCATGTCAGTGTTGTGTTTGCTTCATGCAGGGTGGCCAGTGCTCTCGGGAAGTCAACCAGCCCAGACAACTTGGCCAGAGCTCTTCTTTTCCTCCTCCAAAAAGGGCAGCAGCTGCAGCTCAGAGGCCACTCACTCCCCCACTTCCTGCAGATCTCAGGGCAAATGCTCAGACACACCCCATGCATGGGCGGTGGAGGGGGCGCAGCACCCCTGCCCAGACACACCCATTCCATGGGGAGCCCAAGGCAGCAGGGGGAGGAACGCTGACTGCCTGGACTGGCCAGCTGTACCTGGACTTCACCCCCACAGATGACCCCTTGCCTGGAACTTCAAAGTGGCTTATTTTATTCCTTTTGCGTTTGGATTCCAGGAATATTTAATGGGGTGTGTCAGAGCAAAACAGCCATAACTTGCAGCTTTCTCTCCAGATGAAACAGGTGTGGAATCCTTCTTTAGCCAAGCTCGTCAGCTGCAGCAGCTGGAAGCTCCCCCTCCCCGTGGGCCTCTGTGTCTGCCCCTTCCTCCAGTCTTTGGGGCTCCCCAAAAGCTCCTCGGTAAGCCCTTCCTGGCACTCCAGACCGCCCTGGCCCACTGCAAAGCATAGCTCTCCCTCAGCATGTCGGGCAAAGCCATCTGAGCTGTGAGAATCTGAGGTAAAAATGAAAAATATTTCCCTGTCAGCGGTCCCTGTGGCTGAATTCACATGATTTCTGAGGCAAGGATGTGTTAAGCCCAGTGGAGACTGCACCGTGACAGGTGTGTGGAGACACCCCCCACCCCACCTGCTTCCTCTCAGAGGTGGCTCCTGAGTTAGGGAAAGTTCTTGCATCTCCCCCAGGAGAGTCTGGAGCGTCTCCACCCATGAAGGTCAAGGCCTCCAAGCCTTTCTGCCTCTATGTGGGGGAGGTGGCTCCTGGACTCCCAAGTGCATGCTTTTTGCCATCCCTTCCCCTGCCCCCCCTCCCCCCAGGAGTTTCACAATCATGTTCTAATGTAAACAGTTATTGTCAGAGAGTCTGGTGGCCCCTTGGGATTTTCTCGGAGCGGTGATTGATGGGTCGAGGATGGAGCGGCAGGCCCACATCAGTCACACCTCCCACCTGGCTCCAAAACTGACCTGTTAGCACAGCCTGACTTGGATCATTTGTCTCCAAGTACCAGGGGATATTCAAACAGCTGTGGAGCCAAGTGCTTCAAAAGGGAGCATAGTTCTGGTTTGTGGTAAGAATAACACACACCGCATGTGCTCCACAGTCCAGGCCCTGAATTCCTGGAGCGCTGGGTGTGGTGACCTTTCCTCCTTGGGTCTGCTGTGTCATTGCCCTGGGTCTCTCTCTCCCCACCTCCACCCAAATGGTGATGCCATTTGGCAATGCCATTTACAGCCAGTGTGTGGCTCAAACTCAGGGCTCGCTTAGGTGGAGGACATTTTCTTTTCTTTCCTTCTCCTTGCGAACTCATTTCTGTCCAACACTCAGGGGAAGTAACCCTTGGCACCAAAACCTGAGCCTGGTTGTGTGGTACCAGTGGCTAGGAAGGATATTTCTTTGCACAGATGCAAAATGATTTTTCTTTCTTCCTCTGCCCTCCCCTTGTCCTGAATCCCGTCTCACCTCCCTCTTCCTTCTTTACCTTATTTGATGCTTTCTCTCTCCTCCTTTCCTTCCTCAAGAAGCCCTTGCTCTGAGGAGGGGAGAATTTAGGTCTGGAGTGCTTACTCCAGCCCATGGTGTTGGTATGAAAAAGGCAAATAATGAAAATCCACTGGGTGTAAGTGGTGGCCAACGCCCCTGTCTCCCTTTTAAAGCCGAGCACTGGAAAACAGTGACTTCTCTGGGTATCCTTCTGTTACTTGTTGGAAGCTCAGCAGAGCCCTCAGCTGCCTTGGTTTGCTGGTCCAACATGCAGGACAAGAGGCTGGGGTAGGAGCAGTGACAGGCAGAGGCCATGAGCCAGGTGGGCCTTCATTCCACAGAGCTGAGGTTGGTCTTAGGTGGATGCTCCATTCCTAGAGGGGATGACGAGAAACCAATGGGTCAGGGTGGGTACAAAGAGTATAGTGAGAGAGGAGACAGACAGAGAGAAATAAAGTGAAGACACCAAGAGGAAGAAGGAGAGATCACAAATGAACCCTGAGTATCAGAGGCTGATAATCAGCAGGACAACAACCTGGAGGGAGCTGAGGGGGAGGTGGGAGCAAGAGCAGAGGCACAGGATCAGGATGGGTGCAGAGAGGCCCAAAGGGAGAGGAGGGAGGGGGGAAAGGAGAGAATGGCAGGGAGGGTAGCGAGAGCTCCAGGGCCCACTGCCCCACCCAGCACCCCAGAGTCAGCCAAGGCTGTGTGATGGGGCCAGGCTCTGAGCCAGGACCTGAAGGCCAGGAACATTTTTCTCTTTTCCAGAGCAGCCCACTCAAGTTGAAATGAACAGAAGACTTTCCACACCCACCCTGCCCACTGTGTGCCCCAGACCTCACCTGAAGAAAAGGTGCCTTTGAGCTCTGGTGCAACCTCTTGGTAGGTATGCCCAAATAAACAGGAAAATTCTGGAGCCTGGTAGAGTCAGTCAAGGGATCAGCCAGCATGCAGACCACTATCTTCAGTTTTCTTCTTCTTCCTGTCTGGTCTGGGGCCATGTGGTTGGTACCACAGGAGCCTCCAGAGGAGAGAAGACCTACAGAAATAATGGCTTGCCTGGTGTGGCCCCAACCATGTTTGAGAAATTGGAGTGGGTGTTATGGAGCCCTAGTGGGGATTAAGTTCTGTGTTGTCCTCAGAGCTATCTCTACTGTAGGAAATTTCAGGCTTGGGGATTTAGCCCAGGCATGATCCTTAAGAATGGCATAAGCAGTTTACTTGGGGACTTAGTCCCCTTTGCTGTGATTCCCCTGATCACCTCCTCAATGGAGTGGCCAGTTTTGCTAAGCCCAGCTGTTCCCTTCTCCTCTCCCAGAGACTCACAGTGAACCCCACCAAGAGAGGACCCCAAACTCACCTCCTTACACACACATATTCATTCATACACACAGTACAGGCAGAGTCATTGTGAAAGTAATCACAACAACATTACAGAACATTTAGAAAGCAAAGAAAGAAAATTCCCCTAGGACCTAACTTAAGGAGTAAGACCATTTACTCTTTCGTAGGCAAAAACTCTTTAAACACAGTTTATTTATTTTAGAGTTTTATTCTCTTATGTAATTTTCTCACTTAACACTATGTCATAAGGATTTTAGATGTGGTTGTATAATTTTAACAATTGTCATTTAAAGATGGGGGATTAATTTTACAGGAACTGGATGTACCATTGATAATAGTTCTCTTTTTGTTTTGAACATTTAGGTGATTTTTTTTTTAACTGCTCTAAATAGTATTTCAAAGTCACTTTTGTCACATTTTGAATTTGTCTCTGGAAAACATGAACCAACCACTAGATTCACATTCCCTTACATGAATTCAGTACCACAGACTAAAGTCGTTCTTTTAGCTCTGTGTCCTGCTGGGTCAGTATGGCCCTTTCTGGTGAAGGATACCACAGATAGATATGTTGCCATCATTTCTAAGTCATGGGGTTAAGTTGGAGTAAAGAAAGGAACGGACTCACCATTCCCAGTTGGCTGAGCTTTGGTGAAGTGGCCCCAGCTGGGGTTGCTGAGATGGTTTTTAGGGTCTATTCTAGTTAGCTTTTGCATGACACACTGACTAAAATACCTCACAAGAACAGCTTAAAGGAGAGAAAATTTATGTGGGGCTCACAGTTTCAGAGGTCTCAGTCCACAGATGGCCAACTCCATTGCTTTAGGCCCAAAATGAGAGAGCACATCATGGGGGAAGGGCCCAGTGGAAGAAAGTTGCTCAGGTCATGGCAGGGTCAGGAAGTAGAGACAGAGACAGAGGTGCCACAGAAAGAACAAACCTTCCAGGACACTCCCCATTGACCCACCTCCTCCAGTCACACCCCCCCTGTCTAGTTACCACCCACCATTTAAACTGATGGACTGCCTGGGTTACAGTCCTCACAGCCCAATCACTTTACCCCTGACCATTCCCACATGAACACAGGAGCTTTTGGGGGGATACTTCATATCTAACCCATTGCAGAGGGCATAGGAGGCATTTCTGAAATGCCCACTGCCCAGCTTCCCCTGATTTCTGAGTAGGAAGCAGAATTACCATGACAAAGATACAATAGACTTCTCTTCACCTAGTGGGTATTTATTACTCCTCACTTGTCTGATACTCCAAGATCCCACACAGACGTCCCTACCAGCAGTGGTGAGAGCCCAGGGTCAGGGCCAGATGTTACTGTGCTGTGTCTGTGGCAACTTTTCTCTGCTCCATATTTCTCTTACTCTTTATTCCAGTACAAGAAGCAGCTAAACCAACAGGGGCTCTACCATGGAGTTACAGCCCCAGCCCTTTTTATTTTTCATTTTGAGACAGGATCTCACCAAGTTACCCTGGTTGGCCTGAAATTTGCAATACTCAGCCTTCTGAGTTGGGATTACAGGCATGTGCCACCACATCTGGCCACATCTTTTGTTTTAATTAAATTAAAACCAATAAAGAGGTGTGACTCCCAACAGCATTTGTAAGTGTGGAAAATGACACAGCAGTCTAACAACAGAGAACATGCTTGTCAAAATAATAGCACAGAAACATTTTATCAAAATGAGACACTATTTGTAGTATGTATTTGTTGGGAAAATACCACCCCACAGTTTTTTTTTTTCTTTTTCTTTTTTTTTTTTTTTCTTGAGAGATGGAGTCTTATTATACTATGTTGCCCAGAATTGATTCGAACTCCTAGGTTCAAGTCATCCTCCTGTCTCAGCTTTCTGAGCAGCTGGGACTACAGGTGTGCACCATTGTGCCTGACTACATAATCCCATTTTTTTAATGAAAAAAAAAATCACACCACACATACACACACACACTTAGAAAATTAAAAGCAGACACCTAAATGTTGTGTTATTTCTGTCTAGTGGGTGAGTTTTATTTCCCTCTTTTTTTCTTAACTGTATTTCCTACTTTACCACAAGTAGTATATAATAGTTGTATAATTCCTGTTATGGTTTGGATGTGAGGTGTCCCCCCAAAAGTTCACCTGTGAGACAATGCAAGAAAGTTCAGAGAAGAAATGATTGGGTTGTAAGAGCCTTAACCCAACCAGTGAATTAATCCCCTGATAGGGATTAAGTAAGTGGTAACTGAAGTGGTGGAGTGTAGCTGGAGGAGGTGGGAATTGGGGTGTGGTTTGGGGTATATATTTGTATCTGGTAAGTGGAGACTTCTTTCTCTGTTTCCTGATCATCATGTGAGCTGCTTCCCTCCGCCATGCTCTTCCGCCATGATGTTCTGCCTCACCTTGAGCCTCGAGCAATGGAGCCAGCTGTGTACGGATTAAGACCTCTGAAACCATGAGCCCTCAAATAAACTCTTCCTCTTCTGTAGTTGTTCTGGTCGAGTCTTAGTCACAGCAATGAAAAAGTTGACAAACAATTCCTAAAACAGTGCTCTTTGTAGTACAATACTATTCTTCGTCTACCTTGCTTTTCACTTTCATGAAGCTCTTTTGGCAATTCTCTTGTACTTGGTCATCACCATGCTGGCAAAGGCAAGCACAGCATGTGTTCTGCCCCATTTTACAGATGAGGAAAGGGTGGCTCTGGGAGTTGCTGCTCACCTGTGGCTGAAGGAGCTGAGGGCAAGGCAGGAGCTGAGGGAAAGTTCAGGACATTCATGGTACTATGCATTCTTAGATGGAACTTTTACTTTCTTGGGCCTTCAGCTCTCTGCCTCCAACAGCCATCCAACGGATACATTCCATTTGAAAGAAACATCAGTTTCCCAAATTCTCCAATACTGACAAGGTGTGTTACTCAGTTTTTCATTACTACAACGAAATACCTAGGATAAGCACGACTTATAAAGGAGAGATGTTTCTTTTGGCACATAGTTCCAGAGGTTTAAGTTCATGACTCCATGGCTTTTGAGCCTGCAGTGAGGCAGAACATCATAGTGGGAATACAAGGCAGAGGAAACTGTTCACTTCACAGCAGCCAGGCAAAGAGAAATGAAAGGGGCCAAAGACACAGTATCTCCAGCAGGGAATGACTCCAGTGACCTGACTTCCTTCCACTAGGCCCGACCTCCTAGAGATTCCACCACTTCCCAGTAGTGCTACAGGCTGGTGACCAAAACTTTAACACAGGGTTATTGGGGGTCACTTATTCAAACTATAGCACAAGGGATCTGAAAACACATCCCTGATCACTTCACTGCATGGCCTGGAGAATTCATGACTCCTAATGATTCTAGGGCAGGGGTCCTCAGTCTTGGACATTTTGGGCTGACTCATTCTTAGATGTGGGAAAATATCTTGTGCATCGTAGGACATTCAGTGACATCTATGGCTCTTCCCACTCCAGTCATAGCACTCCCACCTGCACCCAGTTGGATCAATGAAAATTCTCTTTTCCCTTTTTTTTTCTTTCCTTTTTTTTTTTTTTTTTTTTTTTTTTAGGTATGGAGGATTTAATCCAGGGCCTCCATGTGCTAGGCAAGTGCTATACCACTGAACTGTATCTCTAGCCCTCAAAAATATCTCTAGACACAATCACACTCTGTTGGGAACCACCCCAAACTCCTTGGCTCTCCACCTTGGCCACTGGTTACTTTTGCAACACCTTTGGTTAGCCTCAGCATCTGTATCTTCTTGCACCTCCTCCTTCTTCAGGTTGAGCTTTTCAGGCAGAAAAGCTATATTTCTCTTTGATTACACAGCCCCCTCTGCTAGCATTTCATGTAAGTGTGAGGAAATCCCAAAACTGCTTGTTGGTCTCCTCAATAAGAGTGTTAGCTCTTGATCTCAGGGACTGTGTTGAACCCCCCATGACCTGAGTAAGGGACACCATAAATACTTTATAAATACTTGGGTTGTGAAGAAGGAGATGTAGGGATGAAAGGTTTCTTTTTTTTTTTTTCCCAGCCCTGAAGTTTTGATAATTTGAGTCTATAGAACAAATTGACAATAGAAAGGAATGTAAATAGGAGACTGCACAGGAGTCACACAAAATATGAAACTCAAAGAAAACCCAGATGGTTGAAGCTTAAATATCCTATTCATCAGGAAGAGGGAAAGGGAGCATAGGCAATTTTATATCAAGAATAAATGATTTTTAGGAAAGATAAATGAACCCCCCCCCAAAAAAAAAAAAAAAAAAAAAAGACAGCCTGGAACAAAGTTCACCTAGACTCAGGGTTTGGGGTAAACCCTAGTTTTCTTTTCTGGGATGAGTTCAATCTTCCTTGACTGACAAAATGACAGGGAGAGCGTAGAAGGCACCTGTGTTCCCTTTTGGTGGATCCCATCTCTTGGTAGATAAGAGAGCTTCAGTGAAAAAATCCCTCCCCTGCATTTGCTGTTCTCCAGGAGCTCTGTATTAAGTTCAAAGTGGTGTATGTTAGAGTATCACTTTCTGAGCCCCAAGAGAGGGAAGGAGGAAAGGAAAGATGTAGGGGGAGGGGTAGAAAGTCATTTCCTTTGGAGCAATCATTCAAGGATATTTTCAGAATATCTAGTTTTGTTTTTTGTTTCACAAGGTCTGCTTATGCCTTGCCAAGTCTTCCTTCTTTTGAATTTGAAGAATGCTGTAAAAGGGAGCCACAGACCAACTTGTGGTCAGCAACCCGGGAAATGAAGAAATCTGATGATTCTGTACATGCAACAGTAGCCAGGGTGGCAGCGGCAGCAACAGTGTTGACAGCTGGAGTCACAGTGACATGACACCCGAAGAAACTGTGTTCCCCACGCCTCTCCCTCCCCCAGACTCAGTTTCCTAATCTGAAAGTGTAGATAATAATGCCCACCTGGGTGTTGTTGGGGGAGGTACTGAACTGAGCCATGATTCACCCAGCATAGTCCTGAGTACTTAAAAATGGTTCAGCCCATGCTAACTGAATCAAAGTTAAAATCTATCTCTATCATCTACAGAACCCTTCCCTGCAGTTGTACACAATGAACCATCATCTAGCCAGTGGCTCAGGGATGGCATATCTCTATCCAAAGATAGCAGCTGAGTCGCAAACTCCCAGCACCCCTTCAGAAAGTAGTTGTCAGGTTTTGTTCTTGTTGCTTTGTTTTGCCAAAGTCCTAGGTAGCTGATTGCCATCAATTTATGGTTCTAATACTTGGAGGTGTTTTGTTGACAGTTTCTGCCTATTCTCTACCTGGGTCATTCTCTGGGTTTGTTGGGGCTCTCTCCCAAATGACTGGATCCTTCCTGTGCTGAGGTATGTTGGGTGGACTTGGGCCATGCTGCAGAAGCCACCTATTGGAAACAAGATCTCAAATCATGGTACCCCTATTTGGTGCTGAGCACAGGGTATCAGTGATGCTATTGGCTCTTTGCCCTCAGAAGAGGCTGCCATTGCTGTTGCTGTGAGTCTGAAATGTCCAGTATGGAGTCCAAACACGTACATATGAAACTTGCTGATTGTAACATTGCAGGATATTGTTGGTTGGGAAAAAAATACCAAGGTCTCAGCACTCCTCTAAACAATGGGTTTGTTTTTGTTCTGTGGACAACCTGGCCTCCCTCATTGCTTTGGCTACTAGGTAGCTTAGAATCAAAATTGTATCCTGCCACTCTGAACCTAGTATGCATTCCAGTGAGGTCATATAACCTTTATTTTCCTATTCCTGTTTCCCTTTAGTCTCTTAGTGGTTTTTTTTTTTTTAACTGTTATTTTGAATAAAACTTGCCTATATAAGGGTCACAGGATCATTTCTCAACAATCAGCAACCTGGAAAATGAGCATCTCTCTGTCCCATTGTCTCTGTGCCCTAGCTAAAGGTTGCGGGAGTCAGCAGCCTTAATAACTAGGATCGCTTGTGCTGTATTTTCTGTTCATTTAAAATCCTGCCCTGTCGTTTATTTTCTTTCAGTCCCATGCGAGGCTGCGCTCGTTTTCACAGCTCTTTGCAGGACTCCGAACCTGGTGGTAAAGAGGAATTAAAGAGGATCCAGGCACCAGACACGTTGTTGTTAAGACAAACGTCTTTCAGAAGAAATTCTGTGAGAATTACCATGACCCTTTCTTAAGACAGTCCCTCCATTCTTCCTTTCGCCTTTCTTCTTCCTTTTTCTCCTTCCTTTTCTCTTGTTCTTTTCTCTCTCTCCCTTTCTTTCTTCACATGTATGCCACTTGAGCAGGTTACTTCATGAATTACAGTCTGTTTTTTGTTGTTGTTGGTTTGTTTTTTTAAACCATAAAAGGATTTAAAACCCTCACAGGATAATTACGTGGATGAAATTAAAATTTTCACAGAGCACTTAGCATATTCCCTAACGCAGCCAAAGTGCAAAAATCATTAGCTATTATTATTATCCACTCAACAAACATTTGACATAACTGTTAAATGGTGCTCATACACTACATTTCTCAAAGAATAAAACAACCCTCAATAAAACAACCCTCTTTATTTAAACACACACGCACACACATGTGCATTCCATAGTAATTTGGTGGCAGAGGAGTACTGAGATCACACTAATGATGGGCAATTGTTAATATTCTAGAAAAGACTGGGAATAGCACACTGCATAATTTTCAAGAAACCTTTAGGAGGTTGTTTTCTTTCATTCTCATTTCCTTTCCTCACCTTGTACTATGGTATCTCCCTCCTTTTCCCTCTAAGACCCTCCCTCTCTGGTAGGGGGTTACAGTAGGGTCATCCTCCAGCCTGGGAACTCCCGGGGGCTGAACTCAACCACCCATTTCTATGTGGGCTACTTTGATTGTCACTACCTTTATGCAAATCAGCCTAAAAAAGATGGATCTCAGTGTTCTATTTGCCCAACTCTTTTGCTAGTGGTGGCCTTATTACTGTGGGTTTCCCTCTCTGCTTCTGTGATCCTGTTGTCCCTCTGGCTGCTACAGGCTTTAAACACTTTCCATTCAGTGATGCCATAAGTGATTAATCTGTGGCTAGTTTCCTCCCGTCTCCCCCAGAGCATGTGCAGTGCCCATTCATCAAGACGTCCAGGTAATTGAAGCAATCCACCTTCAGTCAGGGCCATGCTCTGGGCTGTGACGCTGGCCTAGAGATCTGTTGTGTTCAATGTAATTACTCTTTCTCAGTGAATCCCTGGGGCTCCTCAGGCTTCTGCAGATCCCCATAACCTAGAGTGGCTTTTTCTGTAAAAGTCTCTCTTCTCCCCACCCTGTGCTTCTGTAGATTTTAATCCTACGCTGGCTTACACTACAGTCTTGCCTTTATCTTGAGAAGAAACAGAGAGATAGAATGAGCATACTGCAGTTTGAGGAAGTTGAGTTGGCCACAGGAAGAAATTTTTTCTCTGAGGCTTGGAGAAACTGATATAAACTTTTGAGAAAGGTAACAGGAATTTTTAGGGAAAACTCTAGGTAAGAGGAGAAAACTTACCTCTTTAGAGAAATGCCACCAGAGAACTGAATGACCTCTCCCAGCTGTCTCCAACGCAAGAAGGGTTCTTAGAGGTGGAAGAGATTTTGGTAAACATTGATTTCAACCTCCCTCTCAATGCCAATCTTGGGATACCTTTTTGGTTTTTAGCATGAATCTTCCTTAATTATTCATTTATTCACTCATTTCATTGTCTGTAACTCAGGACATCATATTGTCAGAATGGTCACTGTCCCAAACACAATGTGACAGCATATCAAATCGTGTGAAGATTGCCTCAAGACCATCAAGCTTATAAAAGCAAAATATATAACCAGTTGTTTCAGGAGTTATTCTGCAAGGGAGGCTTCACATTCAAGGGAACATTGCCTCTTCCAACCAATGGCAATCAACAATTCCAAAAAAACAAAGAGGCATAATTATTGCACAACAACAAAGCCCTCATGTGTGCAATTTGTCAAAGACTGTGCAACAAAGGATCCAAACCCAGTATTAGACTAGGTGTGTGACCTCAGAAATATTTTGCTCCATGTCCTTGGAGTTCTTTGCACATCAAACCATGCAAAGTCTGCTTGCCTCATTTGGAATTCCAGTCTATTTTTGACCAAAGGGCAGAATTAGACCTTTAGAGGTCCTGAGCTCTGATGTACAATGGTGTCTCACCTCCATCTTCCATAAATGTAAATATAAACCACAATTTAAAACTATAACAAAAGTATAAGGAAGTCTGACTCTGTTCTGATTTGTTCTCGTTTCTGCCATGCTTAATCCTTGAGTCAGTACCTCTGTAGTGTTTTCTTCATACTTTTTAAAATATCAAATACAATTCCTTAAAGTTTTTCAGAGTCTCTGTTGATGCACTGAGTGCGCACTCAGTTTCATAGCGGGTACACAGCATTATCCACTGCATTCCCACCCACCAAAAAAACCACAAACAACAACAAACCTTTTGTTAATTCTGATCTTCCTCCCAGGCTCAGGACTTCATGGGCTCTTAGATTTCTTTTGTGGTTCCCTTTCTTCTCTGGTTGTATAACTCCTAATTTTCATTTAAAGCCCAGCTCAGTTTCAAGATAAACATCACTACCAAGGCCCTTCCTCAACCAAAGAAGCCTCCATTGATTATTCCTACAGAGAAAGTTCTCCACTCTCTCATAGAAAGTAGTATCCACTTCAATGAATAATATACCATTTGGTGACACATCTCACATTGTTACTTAATTTAAGTGTCTCTGTGTTGTTTTCCTAATGCACCTATGAGCCATTTCCTAATGGGATTTAGAGGGCAGACTGGGGTCTTACATTTTTGTCTCTCCCCTTGGGGTTGCCAGGTATATAGATGATACTCCCATTTTTTTCTACCATGCTTAATCTTTGAGTTAGTATCTCCCAACTTCAGGAACAAAGAGACTTACTTTAGAAAAAAAAATGATACTCCACTGTTGAAATATTGCTTTAAAAGCTGGTGATTATGTAGGGGTTCAATGGAACAATAAATTAAAACACACAATGATTAACATCAAAGTGAAAATATGAAACTTAAGTATCTCATAAAACTCTGTCTCAGCTTATCCCCATCCTTCTCTTCCACCCTGTCCCTACTCCCCAGAATCTCTCCCTCCATAATCCAAGTTTGAGAGATACTAAGTCTTTGAGAGCTATTATCAAAATATTGAAATAAGTCACCCATTATTGCCTTAGCTCCAATGATCTCATTAGATTAGTCATCCCTCGTTTAGCAGTGCATGAGGAGAGCTGGCACAGGCCAGATGCAGTTTTATGGGGTGAGAGGAAGTTGGAAAAGTCTAGAGCTTGAGATCCTGACAGCCTCTGGTACAGCTTCTGCAAGTCAAGTTTCTCTGTATTAGGACAAGAACCAGGAGGAAACCATCAAGAGAAATGTGAGTTTCCTGCAAGAAGAGGTGATTTCTATGCCAGATGCTACTGAGAGGTGGCATGAACTTAGAAAGTACATGTCTTTTTCAAAGCACAGCCCAGCAAGAGAGCCATGTCAGGAAAATGGGAAGATGTGGTGGCATTAAGTGGGAGGGGAGAAAATAGAGGTAGTGAGCAGAATGGGAGGGGGCAGAAAATCTTTGCTTCTTTCATTTTTGGACAGGGAGATGAACATGTACATAGCTGAAATGGCTGAAAATCAGAGAAGCAGTACAAGTGACAGAATGAGGGAGGCCAGGGGGCGCTTGAATCAAGGATGCAGGAGGACGAGTTAGCCAGAGCAGGATGAGGGGAACTTTTCCCTTGGAGAAGCAAGTGAACATCATTTATTTTATAGTGCATGACATCAGAGGTCTTTCTAAGTGGCAGAGTCAAATTAAATATAAGTTAGAAAAAAAAAGAGTGTGCCTGGGGCCTCTGGACCATTCAGAACCAGGATTCCTCTCTATGCTATTCTCAGATTCTCTCTGAATCTGTCTCATTCTACTCTCAACCCTTTAGGTTCTCAGGTACATCAGTCTGGTGGGGGAAGACGGTTGCCATTAACTCCCACAGATTATATTTTAATCGCTGCAGCCATGGGAGAGAGACTGGACCCACTTTCTTGGCCCCAAACCCAGAATTCTAGAGAAAAGTTTTTGCTGGTCCATCTTGAGTCTTTAGGAGCCCAACTGTGGGTCAATACATTGTGACAAGGCTGCCGATAGGAGGTCCTACATAGGTACATGCCACCCACCATGGGATCACACACAGGCAGTTTTTCTTGAAGAGAGGTTCTGAAAAGCAAAATATTATGGCAATTGATAATTTGGAAGTGGAGAGGCATTTAGAAGGTTTGAAAGGTTCCTATCTCAAGTTGTGTTTTGGTTTGTTTTATGTTGTTGCTCTTGGTGAAGTTGAGGCTGCTACCAAGAATTAGGGAAGAGATAGGGATTTTGGATATGGAATGTTTGGAACTCTACCACGTGAGATGAGAAGGCCGACAGAATGAGTGAGCAATATTGAGAAGTATCTGAGGGTAGAAAGCATAATCATGTCATGGGGGTCAACCCAGATGATTTACTTAATGAATGTTACTTACTGATGATAATCTCTCTTGTCATCATCCAGCATCCTGGATACAGTAGCAATCTAAATAAGTAATTGGGCTGATCTAAGGAAGGAGAGTGGAAATAAAGGTGCTTTAGGTATAGGATAAAGGAGCTGAGGTGAGGGGACCTTTGTGGGAGGAGACCTGTCTACAGAAAGGTACTATGGACTGAGAAGTGCAGGGAAGAAGGCGAAGAGCTGGGGAAGAGCTAACAAACAGCTGTGTCTCCGTGGTGCCTCTTATGAGGCAAATGGAGATGATCCCTCAAGTAGAATGAACACATCCTGGTTTGCTCAGGAAAAAATCCATGCAATTATCAGTGGTACTTCTTTTCCTTATTGAGAGATTCCAATATGAACACTCAATCATGTGTTCAGTCCACAGAAGGGCATGTCTGAAGGGACTAAGAGAAAATGGTTTCTGAGGGATGTCAATTCTTTGTGCACATGGTCTGGAAAGTTAATCTAGGTTGTCAACCTACTCTTCTCCTTTAGGTCCTATTGAGGGAAATGGAGACTCTTGGAAGTCTCTAGTGCTGGCAGATTTGGGATTTAAACAGAAAGGGTCAGAGAAAGAAACAAAGCGTGGCCTGACTTGCTAGCTTTCTGAAGGGAGAGGCTACATAAGCTTGAGGCAGGAAGAATGACTATTCCTTGTTGACAGGAGGCAGGGAAATACTGCCTATACCCAGACTGGATTCCCTGAAGCAATCTGATACACTCAGGGTACCGGAGGCCAGGAAGTCCAGAAACCACACGCAGCTTCTGACCACCCACTTCAGTTTTTCTTGGCATGAAAAATGCAAGGACCATTCCTGGATCATCTTTGTATCCTCCACAGGGGAGACCAATGATATCTTGTCCAAGGTAGATTCTCAATACATACTGGCATGATCATAGGGATGCCCTCTCCATGACAGACTGGAGTTGTCTCAGAGATGCCTGGGTTGGTGGCCTTGAACCTGGTTTGCAGACCTACATGTACAACAATATGCCACGGGAGATGCAGTGGGTGGAGACAGGGAGAAGATGGCAGGAGGTGGGGTGGAATTTTTCCTGACCCCAGCTGCTGATCAGCTTATACTCTAAGGCTGAAGGATTAATAACCAGGGTAATTTTATCCCAGTCAGAATGTAACTACAGATGTGGGTTTATTGGGCGAAACAGCTAATCCTTTCTACATTTGGCTCACTTATGAAATCTGATGCCTGGGGTTGTCAAAACACTCTTTCCGCATAGGCCTGAGCTCACTGCTGGGTGCAGCCCTACTCTCCTGGGCCGAGTGGGCGGCTGTCTGGGGACTGCCTAGGCTCTTGCCTGTTGGGTGAGAAGTCTAGACCAGTGATGGAGAGGAAGGGAAGTGTGTGGCGGGGAAGACTACTCTGGGGCGAACCGAAGGGTGTAGCTGAAAGAAAATGCCAGGTATTGAAGTGGACGTGTGCACGGAGAAGCTGGAGGAAAAAAGACTTCTAGACAAATCTAAGACTCACTGCAATCCCAAGACTTAAAGACTCAGGGACAGGCAACAGATGAAGAGAACGAAGCCGAGGAAAGGGGTGCACCTGGGCGTACACGTGAGCTAGCAGGCACCAGGGGATTTGCAGCGTGGTAATGGTGGGAGGCTCCAAAGCCAGGAGACTCAATTAATCAAAGCGCTGCTGCTGATGGAGCAAAGATGAAAGGGTTTCCAGGCCAGTCAGTGATATGCTTGGAGTTTTTCCCTGGGCAGCCACCCTGGGGCGAGTAACAGGAGACGCGGTTCCTTCGGAGTGCTGAGGTCTGGGAGTCTGGCTTTGCCGAGGGAGGGAGCTCGAGGGAACAGGGTGGGATTAGAAGGTGGGCGGAGCTCCAAAGGCAAGGCCCGCCGCCCAGCGGCGCCAGACCTAAGGAGGGGCGTGGCTCCCCAGCCCGCGCAGAAGAGTCTCCCACGGGCGGGGCCGAGAGTGCGCGCGCTCGCACGTGGCCGCCCACCCGCCGGTCCCCTTCTGAGTCCGGTCCCTGCGCTTGGCCTCGCACTGGGCGTGACCGGCCGTGGAACTCCTCCCCACTGGGCCTCGGCTTGCGTCTGTGGGGGTCGCTGCGCCAGGCCCGGACTGCACCGAAAACCTCGAATCGCTTACACCAGATGGTCACCCCTGGGCCCGGGCGCTTGGCATCTCCCGCGCTTCCGCGCCCCTCGCTTATTTTCAGTCCCAGACTGAAGAAGACGGAGAGGTTAAAGCTTCATTCCCGAGTACTTCGTTCCAGAAACGTCAAGAAATGCCCCGGGGTTCTTGGAAGACCTTGAGAGGAAAAGCATAGTGTCTTGGCATCCCCATCCAAACACTCCTGGACCACAGACAGCCTTTGACCAAGGAGTTCTGGTGGATGAAAGGAAGAAGCATAGTGACCAGGGGCGTTTTATAAAAGCTTCTTTTCCGTTCTCCTCCTTCCCCTTCCTTATTACCTGTGTTCTTAATTAGTGCCCTCCTCTTAAACCCGAAGAATATTGAGCCTAAAATCCCTTTTCAAGGTGGACTCCAGTAGTCCACTGCTCTGCCAGGGAGGCCAGGCAGGGCTGCACAAGGAAGGATTTGGCTTCCTGGGCAGGCTTCAGGGTTGGGAGGCTCGCATTGCCATGGCAACAAGTTCTTCCCGTGGGAATAAGGAGCTCCCGAATGTGGAGCAAATTGGAAAGGATCGTCTGAGTGCCAGCTGGGGCTCCAGGCAGGCGGGGTGAAGGGAGGTGGTGTATGGGGTAGGGGCGGGGGTGTCTGAGTCTCACCGAGGACCCCAAGCATGGGTCCACGGCTGTGCTGTTTCCTCTGAGTCAGATGAGGCCACACATACTGAACACGTGACATGACGTGCTCTCCCCTTGCTGCCAGTGAGCAGATGTGATTGCTGACTTGCTTAGAACAGCCACTGCCAAGCATTGGCTTAGACTAAGAGGGACCATTCCCTTTTGTGGGTCTGCTCCAACCTCCCCGAGGTGGTGAAAACAATAGCTTCTGTTGGGAGGACAGGGGTCTGAACTAGGGAGTTCAGTTCTGTGGCTGAGGTCATTGATTTCTTTTTACATTTTTTCTAAGTTAAAAAAAATTAAATCATACATTATAATTTCTCTTCCAATTCAGGAAAGTATAAAGAAAGAAGCAAAAATGATCCACAACTTCCAAACACTCTACTCAAAGATAGCCATTGCTATATGGTGATCCTTCCAGAGTCTTCTGTGCTCACACACCCACACAGATATAGGTGTATCTATGAAAGTAGATACATACAAATGTTTCATTATCTGTGTTTGCACTTAACTTGCCAGAGACATGGAAGGATGAAGAAATTTCTTATGGCAACAGAAGATATGCCATAATCTATTAAGTTGCTACCCCAAATTTCCCCTTCTATATGGTGAAAAACATACATACATTTTTGCATGTTCAATCTGTTAGTTTTCTTAAGGTAAATGTCTAGAAATTGACTTAGTGGGTCAAATGATACAGACATTTAAAATATGGATGCACATTTCTGTATTCAGGGTCTGTGGATTTTTTTAGGAGACAATGGGCTTTATTTTCTTTTCTATTAGTACTGGGAGTAACAGGGAAAGCCCCTTTATATATGGTGTCCTTTGTGGAGTCCCATGAAACAAAAGCTGAAACAAGGAAGGGATGCAAGGAGGTGCGTTTAGAAGGGGCTACCTATGTGGCAACTGTGGCTTACTCCTCTGGGGACTCTCTGAGGACTCTCTGAGAGACCCCATAGAACCCCCTGTAAAACTGTCTCTTATTAGTGTCTTCGCAGCATTATTTTCCCAATCTTCTGACTTTTCCTGTTGTTATTTGAAAGATGTCTACAGGTAAATTCTGAAGTAGGTCAAGGGATATGCCTGGATCACCTACAGCCTCAGCTACAAATGAATTATGACTCCTTTCCCAAACCCATGCCAAGGGGTGAGGTTAATCCAGGACAAAATTGCATAGTGGGTGAAAATTTTCATCTGACCCTCTACCTTCCCTCTCTGTTCCCTAAGCCATCTGTTGGTGCCAATTCCAGCTGCCTGGGATCTCAAGGGGTTTAACTCTTCAAGGCACAGCAAAGACATAGTTGATCTTCTCATAATTTGGAGTGATAGAAATAAAATCTGCTGCTACCTTTCCAGGCACATTAACATTTTAAGACAGAAATCAAAGGGGAGAATAATTCTTAACCAAAGGAATTGATGATAGTGTTGGCATTTTAGGCACTATTGCAGTTAAATTCTTTTTTTTGGCAGGAGGCACCTAAGCATGAGATTGGTACAACAGAGGAATTTTGCTTGTCCTTTCCTGGCCAGCATCAGGTGGAGATGGCAGGATGGAGGCAGAAGTGGACCAGGAGGGATGAGGTCACTGCCAGAATTCCCTCCCAGAGATGACATTCACTGTCCTGTGAATTTTAGATAATGAGCCTAGTCAGACTATGTTGGCTTTTATTTTCCTGGTTAGCCATACGCAATGATCACAAACCTTGGTTGGATGGATCACGTAGGAGTTTCTCCACTAGTTTCAGGGGCATTGGAGAATATGATACTGCTTCTACACAGCACCTTCTTTGTACTGACACAGCCACCTCCAACTGTCCACAGTTACAAGTTACCATCTGCTCACCAGACCTAGTGGCTATTTCTCAGTTCTCATTCTCCTTACTCCCTCAGCAGTATCTGGCACTGTTTCCAGTTCCACCATCTTGAAACTTTACCTTCTCTTGGCCTCTATAACATCACACCTTCTGATCATTATTCTGTCCAATGAGCTGTTTCCTTTTGTCTCCTAAACATAGTTCTCCCCTAAGACTCTGTCCTTCAGAGCAGCATGAGGTAGTGGAAAGAATGCAGGTTTTGGAGCCAGAGCAACTGTGTTTGATTCTGGGCTGCATCATTTATTAGCTGGGTGACCTCTCTGAGTCTCGATTTTCTCCATTGTAAAAACACAGATAATCATGAGGTTCGAAGACATTGTAGGTAAAGGTCTTGACAAAGTAATTGCTGAATGTGTGGCAGTTATAGGTGTTCCTGTGTGACTCTGCCAACTATTATGCAACAATCCCCCTCCCACTGTTGACTCCCTGCTCACCTCTGGGTGGAGGAATGCCAGCTTTCTTTCTCCTTCCCCAACTTCTCTCCTACATCTGGTCCTTGTCTCCACATATCTGCTAAGTGTTTCCACTCTTGACATCCTGCCACGACCCCAGCAGTGGCCTGCACAAACCAACCTTGTCATCCTTCCCTCTCTAAAGCCCTTCCTGCCAGAATTTCCATACTGTTATTTCCCAGATGCTCCAGCTTGAAAGGTTTGAAAGAGTCTTGAATTCAGACATCTCCTTGGTTATTTGGAAGTAACGATGATTATTAGTAGAATGCCTCTATCTGCATTTCTGCAGAAATGTAGAAGTAGGCTATTGTACAAATGAGGCTCAGAGAAGCAAAATAATTGGCCAGAAGAGAGAGTATGTAACAGAGCAAAACTTAGATTCAAATCCTGGGCTTGTCAAATTTGTTGGAGATTCCCTCCGTGGAATAATGTGCCAGTACCAGGTCCTACTAACTCGAGATACTGAAGTCTCTCCATCTTAAATAAACCAGCAATCCCATCCCAGTATCTCCTTTCAGCTCTCAGGCTTCTCTTCACAGACATATTCCTGTCAAACTGGTCAACTCCTCCTAGCTGGACTAATTCTCTCCCTTTTGATTACTAGGGTATTGCAATCTGGCTTCTACCTCCATTGCTGGAGTGGCCCTCACTGAGGTCAATAGGTGACAAGGACACTTTGTAGCTGTGTTGGTTACTTTGTGTTTCTGTGACCAAAATGCTGGATAATAACAACTTAGAGGAGGAAAAGTTTATTTTGGCTCAAAGTGTCAGAGATTTGGTCTGAAACTCCATGATTCTAGGCCCAAGGTAAGGCAGAACATCATGGCAGAAGGGTGTGGCAGGGAATGGTGCTCACCTCATGGTGGCCAGGAAGCAGAAAGAGAAAGAGGAAAGGTCTTCCAGGAAGATAAACCCTTTCAGGACACCCCCCAGGCCCACTTCCTCCATTCATGCCCCATCTGCCTACAGTGACTGGCTACAGTTACAAACTAGGAAGGACTGATTAGGTTACAGCTCTCACGATCCCTTCATTGCAACTGTGCATTTCCTTCATTAGCACAGAAGCATTGAGGGGACACCTCATATCTAACCTATGATAGTAGCCTTTCTACATATGAGCCCTGTTTAATCCTATTGATGAGCCCCTCTTTCTTATGAAAGAGTCTCCTCTTTCCTTCCTTCCTTTCCTCACGTTTCTCTTCTGGGTTTCTTTCTGCCCTAGTGTCTATTGCTCACCTCACCATTTGAATACTGAGTCCTCAGGGTTTGTTCTGAGCCATTCTTTCTTTTCATTCAAACGACTATTCTCCTTGGTTAACTCATCTACTTCTGTGACTTTGAGTTCCCACCAATACGTTAACAACTCCCAAATATCTCTCTCTCTCTCTCTCTCTCTCTCTCTCTCTCTCTCTTTCTAGCCAGACATTTCTCCTTAGCTTAAAATCTCCATATTCCACTACTGGAGTTCAGATCTTGGATCAACCATCTATTAGGGGCATCATTGATGGTCAGTTGACTTTATGTGTCAGCTTGCCTGGGACAAGGGATGGCAAGATGTTTGTTTAAACATTATTCTGAGTATGTAAGGGTGTTTCTGGATGAGATTGACACCCATCAGAACCTCATATTTAGAATTTGCTTTGAAGCATCTTATTGATACCAACTGCTTTGGGGTGTATTTCCTAAAATCAGTCTGAGACAGGGATTGGGTTGTCTGTGACTTACTAAGTGAGTGCTCTTAGGAGAAAAGGAGTAAGTGAGAAGGAGAATGGGTCAGAGAAGGAACAAGATGGTGATCTCAGCTGGAGTCTAGGTATAACTTAATCCCTCAGGAGCTCCAGAGCATCACAGAATTGAGCTGTCCATGAAGCAAAGGAAGCCTTTGTATCCTCCGCTGGTCACTAGTTGCAGTTTTCTGGAGTGGGATGGGGGTGTAATCCCTTTGCATGGGGCAGCTCCTGGCTCTTCTTTGGCTGAGGGTGATGATCTGGTAGTTGGCAGATGGGAGTACTGACCTGTAAAGTTATCTGGGCATGGCACCGACAACTTCCAAGATTATTTCAGCAAATAGCACCACCATCTACAAGTTGCTCAAGATAGAAACTTGGGAGTTATTTTTACCTCCTCCCTTTTTTTTCAACCCTTGGATAATCTAATCACTCTCCAAAATATGTATTAGATTTCCTGATTATTCCATTTACTGTTTTCTATTTTCATAGTCACTGTTCAAGTTGACATCACCAGTTTCTATTTCCTATATTACTGCAATAGCTCCCAACTAACTAGTTCATTATCTAAAAGACAGTTTAAGTAATCTTTCTAAAATCCTCTTCTTTTCAGGTAATTTCCTTTATTAACCCTTAACAATTTCAAACTGGATTAAATGGTTTAAAAGATCCTGTACCTCATTGATTCCACTCACTATTCCTGGCTTGCTTGTCACCACGCACAACTTCACAGAGCTGGCCCAACTGGTCTTCTTTTAATTACTTGAATATGCTACATTATTCCTTGAGTCTATGTGTTTGCACATATTTTTCTTTTGCCTGCAACATCTTTACCACCTATAACCTGATTACCTCCACTCACTTCAAAGTATCTCCCTAGTTATCACATGTCCCTGAGAAGCTCACCTTTAATTCTAACCTCGAGACTCCTTGTACTTTCATCATTTCACCAATCACATGGCGTTATAATCACCTCTTTAGTTCCTATACCCCCTCACTACAGTGCTATTTCTCCACCTGTAGAAATACCTCTAATTTCTTCTCTTTATAGATTTAAGATAAACTAATTATTATTTAACCTTAATTGTAAGCCTTGTGGTAGTAAGGAGGGAGCTTGCATTACTTATCACTATATAGCCAGTGCTTGGTATATGGATAGAGCACAATGGATGTTTCTTACATGAACTAATAAATGAACAAAAACATTCCATGTCTTTTCTCTTTGCCACTCTTGATGCCAGTACCTGCAACTCTGCCTCGCATGTATTAAGTGATTAGTAAATATATATATATATATATATATATATATATACACACAAACATACACACACACACACACACACACACACACACACACATATATATATATATTTTGTGATGCTGGGGCTAAAACTTAAGTTCTCTTGCATACTAGGCTAGTGTTCAATCACTAAGCTACACCTGCAACCCTAGATAATATTTACTGCATTCAACAAGGAAGTCAGTTTTGTTGTTATTTATTTGTTTTCCATTTGCATGACAGCTTTTCATGGCAGGTCCTCAGCACCCATGTCCAGAGTATTGTAGCAGAGAGTGATGTCAACAAAATGGTGGACTAGGGCACTCCATGTTTTCATCTCTCCCATGGAAACATCATAAAAACAAAACAACAACAACAACAAAAAATACTCAGGGGCTGTCTTAACCAACTTTTTAAGAACTCTGGGAAACAACCAAACATTTACAACAATCAACCAAATGCTCAATCAAGGAGGAGCTATCTTCAAAATGGAAGGAAAATTTTATGGCATTTTTACTTGTATGCTCCTGCTGCGTCCAACATAGGGGTATTTTTGGTCTTGAGCAGGCAGCAGCCCAGTATCCAATTACACCCTTGAACTAGAGGAAGTCAAACAGCTCTAGTTGGAAATTATTGTGTACATCTGTTCTCAGTGGTCTAGGGGATACCTGAAGGTTGGATGTAAGACACTAGTCTCTGTTCACATAACTCAGACTAGGTAGGAGAACCAGCAGGATCTGCTTGTTAAAAGTTACATGGCACTAATAAACCCAGAAATGTCTGGGGCAAGAGATTCTGGGTAGAGACATATATTAGACCATTTAAAGCCTGGAGCAGAAAGGCCCTGAGTTTAGATCTTCAGGCAATTTTGATATTTTAAAATAGTTGTGTATATAGGGGGATTTGGAAGTTTGTTCACATGCCCAGGCAAAGTTCATGTTCTGAAAAATCCTAGGAACTTAAGCTTTCACTTTGGGCTGATTCCTAGGCTAACAGCAATTCTACTTTAGTGGTGGAGTGCTGCTAGCATAGAGCCAACCTGAAAAGACTGGGAGAGATGGTTGTTTTCTCATTTTTGGTTTCTTTTTAGGTGCTTTTTGTTTGTTTGTTTCACCTCCTGGCATTCCAGGAAATCTTTGATAAAACATTATCTGAACACAGCTAAAGAATAGAAACTTGAAAAGTCTTTGCAAAAAATTGTTTGGGAAAGCTTCAAAACAAATGTGTTACTACAACTTTCAACAATAATTAAAGGGAGGAAGTGAGGAAGGGAGGAAGGAAGAAAGGAAGGAAGAAAGGGAAGAAAAGGGAACTAGCAAATCTAAGCAATTTCTATTTCCAGAGTCACTCCTTAATAATCAACTACCCAACTATCAACAAACAAATCACGAAACATACAAAGAATCAGGAATACATGGTTCATTCAAAGAAACACTAATTGATGGAATCTGTCCCTGAGGAAGCCCAGATATCAGAATCACTAGAGAAAGACTTTAAAACATCTGTCTTAAATATTCTTAAAGAGTTAAGAGAAAGCATGAACAAAGAACTAAATTGTCAGGAAAATGATATGTGAACAAAATAAGCATAACAACAAAAAGGTAAAAATTATGAAAAGAAACCATACAGAAATTCTGGAACTGAAAAGTACAATTAATAAGGTGAAAAATTCACTGAAATGTGCAATAGCAGATTAGAGCAGGCACGAGAAAGAACAACAAACTTGAAGCTAGGACAATTGAAAGTGTTGAATTTGAGAAATGAGATAAAAAGAAGTAGTAGAAGAAGAAAAGTAAATGGAACATAAGACGCCACTGAGAGGACCAATTTATGAATTATGGAAGTTATAGAAGGAAGAGAGCAAAAGAAAGGATTCAGGAATTACTGGAAAACACTTCCCAAATGCAAGGAAAGATGTTAATCTACAAATTCAAGATGCTCAACAAACTCCAAGAAGGATAAACCCAAAGAGACTCACACCAAGACACATTATGATCATGTATCACAAAACTAAAGACAAAGAGAGAATCTTAAAAGTAGTGAGAGAAAAGTAGCTTGTCATATATAGGGGGTCCACAGTAAAATCATCAACTGATTTCTCATCAGAAATCAGGGAGGGAAGAATGTACTTATATGCTACATATACAATACTGGAAGAAAAAAAGTTGCCAACTGACAATTCTGTTTCTGGCAAAATGTATTCATAAGGAATTAAATAATAATTCTATTTTCAAACAGATTATCCTAAAGCAGGGCTTTAATAATGTTGTCACCCTATTTATGATGTTTCAATGATTCCCTACTGCCTATAAGGTAAAGTATAAATTCTTTCCAATATATAATCTGATTTCAATTTACCTTTCCAGCACCATCCTCCATTGCAACCAGATAATTCCCCCAACAGTCACTTCCCTGTTGCTAACCCTCTCCTTCTTGCCTACCTCAATCCTAATTTAGCCATCTAGGGCAATCTTGAACACATTTCTTTTAGGAAGCCCTCCCATAAACTTCCCAAAGCTGACAAGTTATATCTTACCTTGAACAGCAAAATTACAGTCTGTTTGCCTCTGTATGGTCTGGCCAAACCTTTTATCTACCCTCGCCACTTGCCTTTACCAAGCAGTATACTCAGAGCAAGGCTGGGGGAAACTTTGAGGGCCTTGCTTCTTGACGATTAGCTGTGGGCTCTGGTCTAGTAATAATTTTTCCTCCCTGGAATCTGCCTCCTTTTTCTTAAGGTAATCTTTTCCCAAAATGGCAGAGAAGTATTTTTATGGACATTTCTGCAAAACAAATTCCGTGTGTTGAAGATGTTAAAGTGGCCTCTGTGATTGCCTGCCTCCTGGTATCCATGACTGCACGTAATCCCTTCCCCTTGGGCCCAGCAAGACCAGTGACTTGCTTCTATCAGTGCATAATGGCCAAGGTAAGGGAATGTCACTGTCATGGTTACATTATACAAGGCTCTCTCTTAGCCAACGAGTGTTAGAGACCCTATTAAAGCTTAATTGAAGATAGTCATGTTGGAGAAGTCCACATGTCAAAGAACTATAATTTCCTTTAGGACACAAAGGTGGCCTCCAGCCAATAGCCAGGAGATTGCTGAGACCTTCAGTTATACATTCACAAGAAAAGGAATCCTGCCATCACCCTGAGTGAGCCTGGAAGCAGATCCTTCCCCAGTCAAGCCTTTAGCTGCCACCTTGGTCACAACATTGTAAGAATCTGAGGAGGAGGACTTAGATTCCTGACCCACAGAAACTGAGATAATAAATAGATGATGGTTTAAGTCATTAAATTATGAGACAGAAACTGGGAGCTGAAGAAATAGCTCATATTGGAGAGCGCTCACCTAGCATGTGCAGGGGCCGCGGTTCGAGTCCCCAGCGCCTCAGAGGAGGAAAATAACACAAACTGGTCCTAACTGACAAACAGCAGCTAAGAATGGGATGCTCTTAAGGAAGTTTGATTATACTAACCAGTCTTGATATTGGAACCCAGAGTCCTGGAAGCTGGGTCACAAAAGGCCATATTTGATGGTGTTTTCTCTCTCATCATGAGCTGGCCTATTTAAAGCACCAGTGTACGAACGCTTAGAAAGCAAACTGTATTGATGAGTAGAATCCAGTATGGTAGTTGCCTGCAAAGTGGGACATTAGGAAAAGGCAGATTTGATTTTCCTTTCACACCCATGAACACACTAGGGCTCTCTGGTTTTCTAGTGGGATCTCTAGAGATGATGCTGTGATGAGCAGTCTAAATCCTGGTAACCTGGATTAACTGGGCAAGGAGAAGGCAGGAGAGGAAAAGAGGTCAGTCTCAAATTAGTGATAAAAGAAAACAAAAAAGATTTCAAAATGAGTTATTTCTTAATACTTTCAAGTAATTGAAAGATCCAGTGGTTAATGAATCCTTGTTATACTTGTTTTATGATTAGATAAGCATACTTTTAAATTAACATATTAATTGGGGATATTCAAATGAGAACTTGAAGATTTCAGCTTTTTTAAAAAAATCAACTGAACATTATCACAATCTCCATTGCAGGTTTGTTTTAAGAGACAAGTATGATACGATTGTAAATAGCACAGTCCCTTTTAGAGACATGAATGTCAAATGAGTTACATACAAGTAACAGGACTTGACCCTATGCCCAAAGGCTTGGTGGGTCTGAACCCTTTTGCTGTCCATGCACCATCCATGAAGGTGCCATGAAGAGGGAAGGAATATTCATGACTCTCTACTCCTCCTTGTTCTTCATTGGAAATAGAGAAGAAATGGCACTACTGCCTCTACCCACAGCTTCCTTGAGCTGCCTGGCATGATGGTATTTAATATTTGATTTTATTGCTTTGAAAAACCCTTGAAGAACAGCCCTTGGACACAAACCATGGGGAGACCAAATGGCATTGGGTCCATCGAGTTCTTTCCAGGAATTTTGGAAGTTTGACTCAAATTTCAAGTGAATCAGAAAATGTTGGCACTTGGAGTTCTGGGTAAGGCAGGGACGTGTGGTCCTGGGTCCTGGGTCTTCCTTTGTTTGACTGTTGATAATGTTTCCTGTTCCTTCTTCCATTCATTCCAGAAACTACAGAGACAATTGAGGGCACCCAAACTGTCACTCTTGAGGAGGGAACAACTTTTCCCTAAGTCAGTACATATCCCTGAAAGAGGGTCCAGACCTTAGCGTCAGCAGAGTTATCAGCAGCCTCAGGGGTTAACCTAGATGAGCTTAAACTCACATTTTGTCAAAAAGTCCAGGAGTTCCTTATCTTTCAGAAAGTCTTACCTCAAAGGTTAAGGCATTGAACTGCTTGCAAAATGCTTAGCTTGTGTTCAGAGAAAAAGGAGAGAGGCCACAGAAAGGCTGAAGACCTTGTGCAGGCCCCTTCATGATCCTGTGAAGACACAGAAGCCTGTTCATGTGCAGAACTGCTCCTCGTGTGGGCCCTTCCTTGGTCCCACACATCCCTGAGGTCACCAACCTGCTCTTCCTGGGAGACATAACTCAGGCCATGTAACAGCAGACGATTCAGAGTCCTGCATCCTGGACTGGATGGGCCACACCTCTATCTGTGTGCCCCTCAGCGGGTCTCTTAGTCATCCAGGCTTCAGGCTTTTCTCTCTTGCCTGCAGAATAAGCCCTGATCTGCCTTCAGTATTTCAAGTTCCTGATTGTGTTCCCATCTATTACTGGGTGTAGCATCACAGCAGAATCTTTGATGACCAGGAAGGAACTCAATTTTTCCATTTCTTATATCAGGTATGATATATTTAGCTGCATGAGCAGAAACCCCAAATAACAATGACTTAAACAAGATCATTATTTCTTTCACTCTACTGAAAAGTTCCGAATAGGTACTTTGGGTGTAAGAAAGATCTATGATCATCCCCAAACCAGACTTTCTGGACCACCTGTTCAGCTGTCCTGAGGGCACAGTTCTGAGCCTCAGGACCCAGATGAGCTGCACTATCACAGCCATCATCTCAATGTCCCTAGAGCAGGAGAAAGGAGGCAGGAAAGAGAAGCACAATCCCTTCTTTAAACATATCTTGTCCCAGGTGTGGCTCACATCAATTCTCTCATATCACATTGGCTCAGAAAGTCACCTGGCCACAGAGCAGTGGAGAAATGTGACCACAAATCCATCTAAATATGCAGTGGTTTATTATAAGAGAAGGGGTACATAACTCTTGAGGGGGGGCTGCAGTCAGATTCTGCCACTGTTTTTCATTACGTTTTCTTTCGTAATTTCATAATTTCTTTCATTTATTTTCGAAATGCTTGCTGCAGCATGTCAAGCAATACAAAGGTATGTAAGGAAAAACACCTATGCTGCCCAGGGAATTAATATTAACCATTTGAGATGTTTTCATTCATGCCTTTCATGAGAGTCATTAAAAAATACAAACTTTTCGGTTTGATCATTTTTAATTATTTTTTGGGGAATGAAATCATTCCATACACAATATTTTCTTCTTTTTTAAAGATTCTTTTTAAAAAAATTGTTCTACTTAGTTATACATGACAGAATACATTTTGACACATCATACATAAATGGAGTATAACTTCTCATTCTTGTGGTTGTACATGGTGTAGAGTTTCACAGGTCATGTAATCACATATGCACCTGGGGTAACAATGTCCAATTAATTCTATCATTCCTACCCCCATACCCCCTCCCCTCTTTCTCTCCCCTTTCTCTAATCCAAAATACCTCTTCTTCTTGTTTGTAATACATTATGAACTTGTTCATAGGTAATTGAATTGACTCCAATCTATTCTTCTTTTAGAACTGCATAATATCTCATAGTATGGATTTCATAGTGTGGGTATGTTCTATTTTCTTCTATGGCTCCCAAACAGAGCAACTGAACACAACTGTATAAGTTATTCCCCTCCACACCTTTCTTTCATTGTTGTTTTCGGTCACTGTAAACAGTGTTGCAATAAACAGCTAACAGCCTAGCACCCATATCCTGAGGTATTTCTTTCCATAGAGTCCTAAATTTAAAGGTCTGTGCAATTTAAATTGCAGTCAATAACACACAGTAACAGTCAACTTTCTGAAAAGATTGTCAGAGATCATAAATGCAAATAGCTGTGGCCTTGGAAGAAAGAGGAGAAAAGTGAAGGAGGGGTGAAGGCAAGATGGTAAGATTTCCAAGAACATGGTTCCTAGTTTATTAGTGGGGAAAGTTCTCCATCCTCTCTGTTCTTAGGGCAACAGTGACCTGGCCTCTCCCCTTCACAGCCTAAGAAGATAAGACCATAGTGTCTGTCACAGGGCCAACCCTGCCCTGGGGCAAAAATGGTTAATGGACTAAGGAGAATAGGGCTCTGTGCTCCATGGAGGGAAGTGAACAGCTCAGTGCCCAATGCAGGCCAGGATGGGGAGAAGGGGTCTGGTAGAGGCAGCTGCGAGTGGGAGTCCCAGTCCTACGGGCAGATGGAAGCACAGAGCTATGGTTCCTTTCACTGATACCTAAATGCCCAACATCCTGTTGTTCAGACAAGGAATCCAAGGCTCTCAAAACTGCGGTCCTTGCCCCCAAGTTCACTGGGGAATCCTGGTGCATAATCTGGGGCCTGGGATCCCCATTTCCTGTTTTACCCACAGTCCTCCACATGCCAGCATCTCTGTGCTTTTTGGCTTGAGTTGTCCTTTGTTTCTTCCAGTTTTCAACTGGTGAAGCCAGCAGGGTAGCCTCACAGACTGGATATGTGTGGGTATGTGGTAGAGCAGAGAGAAGGGCTCACAGGGATTAGGATGACAGGAGCAGGGACCACAGCTGGGGATGGAGAAGCAGGAGGGAGCAGCCGTGCTCCTGTGTCTTTGCAGCTGGCAGGGATGCACCATCACATAGACAGACAGGCCAGGCCGGCAGGTCCTGGTGACAAACATTACCCACCTCACTGCTGTCCAAGGTAGAGAGGAGGCCATCATTTCTTGGGCATACAATCTCCTCACTTCCTGTCAGCCTTCAGCCTGTTCAGATGGAGAATGAAGAGATGCAGTCCTGCAGCTACTGAATGACTGAGTGGAGCACGAAGCTGGGAACTGACTGGTACCCCAATCCTGCCTCCTCCACTTCCAAGGTACCCTGTTTTTCTTTCACAAACTCGGTGCTCACTGCCTCCCACAGTCCTTTCCTCTCAGCAGGGAAAAGGGACGACATTGGGGAAGGCTCGTTAACCTCCTGTTTTGGTGTTAGGGTGTTCTACCTGTGGGGTGAGGAGGGTGATGCCTAATAACTTAGGTGGCCCCAGGCAACCACACCTTTTTCAGAATTCACTTCCTGCTTTCCCGATTCCTGGACTCTTCACTCGTAAGGTTCTATCTCCTGGAAGGGTGTACTCCCTTCATGATTTTGTCTGGGACACATGACAGTAAGCTGACCTTCTTCCTCATTCCTTCATTTCTAGTAAGCTGACCATCTTCCTGTGCATCTAGTGTCTTTGTTGAATAACTCTGTCATTGTCACTGACAAATTACACTTATTAACTGAATAATTCCAATTCAAGAAGCTGCCATCCTCACTGCTGGGACCTGTCAGCTCTGACTGTGGTTACTACAAAGTTCTCAGCTGTCCTCAGCCTAGGGGAGGGGACCAGCCCCACCCACCCTGCAGAGCCAGGGCTGGAATGGTTCCTCTCAACATGGCCGTAGGGTCCCTTATTAGCAAGTGACTTTCCCTGTGTGGGGGCACCTTGCTCCCATCAACTTCCCCATCAGCTGTTGTTTTTCTCACATTCATAAAAGTGCAGTCTTTAATGCCTTTCAGGGTGAAGCTAGGGACCAAAAGTTGTCTTGGATGTTTGCTCAGCAACTCAGGAAATTGTTGCATCGAAGGATATTTCTGAATTTTGGAAAAGGAGGGAAACAAACCCCTGTAGGATAGCCCTGGAATGTTCCAGGGCAGGAGAAGCAGCTGTCTTGCCTTTTGCATAATCAGACTGTGAGCTCCCTGAAGGGTGGTAACTGTATCTTAATTATTTCTGAATTTTCAGGGCCTATGCAGAGCCTGGCTCAGAGAATGTGCTAGAAAAACACTACCGAGCATGAGAAGTTGTACTCCTTTAGGTATGATGTGTCAAAATGTATTTTACTGTCATGTATAACTAATTAGAACAAATTAAAAAAATTTTTTTTAAAACACTACTGGGAAAATGCAGAGAGACTGCGAATTCACAGACAGGCACAGGCCAGGAAGGATTTCATTTAAGAATAGTGACTTTTCTGGTAGGGGACCCAAGGGTGGCACAGTTCAAGCAGGAGTGATCCTCCAGACATGGCCTCAACCGTTGGGGCAGGCTTTTGGAGGCTGTGGAGCATCAGCTGTGTCTGTCCCATGACTTCTCAGGGTTGTCCACCCTGAACAGGGAAACTGAGGCTGTAGCAGCTGATAGGGAGCAGGGATGACTGTGCCCAGAGAAGGCCCCCCACGTGTGCTTTGAGGCAGTGGGCTGGGAGCCCTGAACCCTGGGTGCTCTGTGAGGCTCTTTATTTCTGTCCTGCCTGCTTTGCTGTGGTGATTTAAATCCTCTGGTCCTAGCAACAGTTGCCAAGATAAACAAACAGCAAAGAAATCCTGGATCATAGTTCACCTCCTTTTGGTGATAGCCCTGAGGGAGACATGTTGGCCCCCACGGGATGGTCACTTGGGGGCAATTGGAGGTGGGGGCCATGAGGACTCTCGGGATAGCTGTGCACCAATTAGATGAGCAAGGCCATTTGTCATCTGTAATTAAATTGAGCTAATTTCATTCTGTGACACAGAGCCAGAGAATCAGGGTTCTCAAAAAAAGTTATTCTCTTATTCCATTTTGTGTAAATGTCATCATGGTGCAGCTGGAACAGGAAGAAAGGACATTTTTTAGATGTTCCTGGTCCCCTAAATGGATTGTGTTCTGATCCTTCAGCATTAAAGCCAATCTAATGCCAAGGCCTCCAGGAGCTGATGTAGATGAAATGTTACATTTATATAATCATTCCACAGACAGGCAGGAAAGAGCTTTTTCTGGATAAATCTAAGAACTGAGTGAGGGAGGTGAGGGATCAGATCAGAGGAGGACCAGCCCTCTGGGGTCCCTGGCACTCTGCACACAAACAGGCTGCAGTCATTCATCTTTCTAGGTTTGCTTCAGAGGGGAAATGACAGAGAGAAATGGAGAGAAACTCCAGGCAGCCAAATTCTCCTTTGAGTCACTGTCTTCAAGTGGTTTCGTGGAAGCAGGCAGCCTCTGGGGACCAGAAAAAAAAAAAGTCAGTTAGCAAAAAAGAGTGACCTCACAATTCTTTTCAAGATAAGGATTTGAGACAGAAACCAAACTTTGGACATTCACTATGAGAGGTCAAAAATCCAGACAAACTCAGTCAGCCTTTCCAAAGAGTTATGAGGAAAAATGCCCATAAAAACAAAAAACAAAAAAGAGTTCCTTGTTTGGGTGGGCTAAGAAATTTCTGGGCCTTGCTGCCCTCACAATTATGGTGTGTAAGTATGGGCCAACATCCAGGCCTCCCTTCCCTTGCCTGCCCCTGTCCTCAGCCTTGACCCCTCTCCAAATTCTTTCTTCTTTACCTGAAACAACTTGTCTGACTTCTGTCTTGACTGAGGGAATACCCTTGTCAATGCTGAGGGATCCCAAGAGGGCCAGCAACATTCTCCTGGACCAGGCACCTTAGATCGCCTGTCTAGAAGGGCTAATGGCTAGAGCTCCGTCCTTCCCCCACAGCTGGACCACTGCAATGGCCTCCTCAGTGCCTCCTCTTCTTGGTTTGTCTGCTGCCCTCAGGTCTCCACAGTAATGAAGATCCAGCTATTTCCCCTCAGTGCTGGGGATTTTGGAAAGTTCCCTTTGCGACTGTCTCACTGAAAGTGGTGAACAAAGTTGAGCATGTGGTTTTGCACTATAAGCACTGCTTTCCTGAGCCCCTTGTAACCTTGCATTCCTGTGACTGTGGCAGCCACAGAGTGTTGGTTTCTGGGCTTGCAGCACTTGGCTGTATTAGAAGACCAATTGTCATGGATTCAGATCTCAGGCTTGCAGAGCCCAGCTTTTCAAGGAGGTATCTTAGATAATGTGGACCATGTCATTTTTGTGATGTGCTTAAATTCCTCTATAATTTGCAGCTCATGACCACATCAACCCCTCATCATTGCCATGTGCTTGTGTCACTGGGAAGACAACTTGTTCTGTCTAGCTCCTTCCTCTCCCATGCTGTCCCAGCCCCAGCTTAGCCCTCTCCCTCTCTGCCAAGTCACCAAGTCACTGGCTTCTCTGAGCCTCAATTTCACAAAAACATACACTTTAGGACTGGAAGGGACCTCAGAATCTAGTAGATCATATTCCTGTCATGCTGCACAGTTGCTTTCACATACATTTTCTCATCTTATCATAAAGATTATCTCCCACCCCACTGAGACCAAAAACGAGAACACTGTGATCTGAAGAGTGTAAGTGACTTTTTGAAATTCACAGCTGACTACATGCACACCCTCCTTAAAGCTTCTAAGTCCAGTGCCTCTTCATCCTCTCCCCCTGGACTAACCCCAACCTCTGGTGCCACTTAGGTTTCATGGTTCTCCTGAGCACTGTCCTGGTTGTAGAGTTTTGAGGACTTTGCTTTCATGCCCCACTGTGGGAGTTCAGGACAGAGTGGGCGCAAACGGAGATGTTCCAAAATCCTCCTGTTTCACAGTCATTTGTAGAGAGCTGGAAACCTGCTGCAGCACAAGGGAAGTCCCTGTGACTGGTGACTCATGGGTGAGCTCATTTGAAAATCTCTAGCAGCTCTTTTTGCCATGTGTCTGGTGACCCAGATACCCAGGGTGCTCACGCAAACGCTCTGCAGAGGTAGAGTCTGTATGATGCGGACTTCACCCTTGACTGTTTTACAAACATGAGGATGAAATGCTCAGGTCCATGCTGCTAAATGAGACTGTTTAGAGGACAAGGAAATTTCATGGGAATTTCCATTGTGAGTGTTTTCCAAACCCAACCTCAAAGGAAGGTTACTTGTTCTCCCAAGCCACATCATGATTGACCACCTGCTCCCCACAGTTTGACAGGTATTTAGTTTCACCTTAATGGGTCATCTCAGTCATACCCCTTCCCTCCTGTAGGTTAAGTAGGCAGGGGAGAGTCTGGCTTATTTTTAAAGACCTGCTCAGGATGGGAGGCCCTTTCATCTTTGGACACAGATGAAAGACACTTGTTTGTGGCACTGTTTCCTGACACTGTTGGGAGCTGGCAGACCAGAAAAGGAGGCAGGGATTAGGAGCAGCTTGGGCGTGCTGTGTTAACTTCCCTGAAAAGACACAGGATGGGGCAACTAAGTGAGCCTAGCCTGGTGGGAGAGAAGCAATGGAAGGATGTGGAGGCCTTGGCTGCGTTGAGAGGGAGGGGTGATGAGGGTGCATTTTAAACCAAAGAATGAGGGCATTTAGGGCATGACCCGCTGGCTGGAGGAATCTGTAGAGGGAACAGACAGGGGAACCAACGGGAATCTCAGCCAATCTCAAGTTGTCTTCCCAGTGACACAAGCACATGGCAATGATGAGGGGTTGATGTGGTCATGAGCTGCAAATTATAGAGGAATTTAAGCACATCACAAAAATGGTTTGAGAGTCTGTACTTAATGTGAAGGCCTTGAGGAACCCCTAAGCAGTTCCAGCTGGGCAGTGACTTCCAGGGCATTTCATGCCGTCTCCCATGTTGAGTTGCCATTCAGAAGCAAATGGTCCTACTGCAGATCTCAGTGCTGAACCACAACCAGGGTAGAGAAGACAGCATGGCTCCTCCACTTTATCCCAGAGCCAAGGGATTCAAGCTGCTACTGTTCCTACTCAGGACAAGTTGGCATGTTGTTTTGTTTTGTGTTTTGAGCCAGATGTTTTGGTCCAGAAGGTTGGGATGCTTCCCTAGGGATATTCAGTCAGGGAGAGTCTTTGAAATAGAATACCAATAAGAGATTCATCTCACATTAATGAATTGTGGGAGTTGGGCTAAGACCCTGGTCATCATCAGTGGCCAGGATATCTGCAGTATGATGGTCTTTGGTACCTGGAAAGACAGGCCAAGGCCAAGTCAATAGAGTACAGGGGCTCATGCTGGACTGGGGAGAAGACTCCTTAACACCCTGATAGGTGGGGCTTACCAACTGATTTGATGATTTTGCATGAACAAGTTGCTTCCCTGTCTCCAACCTGATTTATCTACAATTCTTTGATCATGAAATGAGAAGTTGGGGTAGGATTTCTTTCCCTAATGAAGATCAAATTCATGTCCACAATCAGGATGGTTTGCAGCCTGATATGGAAGAGTTTGCATGAGACCTTCCAAGAAGAGTTTCTGGTACAGTGAATTTAGAGAAGGCTTCAGGGTGCTGGATGCCAGAAGGAAGCAGATGGGGGCAGTAGAAAGAAGAGGATAAACCCCTATTGGCTCTAGTGTTTGACAGGCTTGCTGATGCTCAGCTTTGCAATGTCTCTCCTCTGGGACAACAGAGTGGGGATAGGATGACTTTCAGGCTCTCTACTAGACCTGCCTACTACTCTGGTTGGGTCTGCACCCACGAAGGGAGTAAATTGTTCCAAGAAAACCATTCAGATATCTCTCAGCTTAGGGCTATGGTGTGTTCTGAGTGTTTGTTATTAATTTAGTTATTTCCCTGTAGAAATTGTGTTCTGCTTGGTGGTCATTTAGCATAGTCAGCCCATAAAAGCTTGACTGATCCATGAGGTGGCTGGATACTGCAAGCTCTCTTCAGGAGCTCATCTCTGATTCCCTCAAGTTGAGGCAGGAGCCAGAGACTCCCTGGAGAAAGCCTGGGAAGTAGAGAAATGGGAAGGAAAGGGAGAAAGTAAAAGAGCTGAGTGTGTGTGAGTGTGTGTATGTGTGTGTACTCACACATGGGTTTTAGAGAGCGTGGGTAAAAGGGGGGGAGGGATAGGGAATCCAGATGTTCACAGTAATCTTTGGGAATTCCCCAGGAACAGAATTCAGCAGGACCAGAGATGCACATTAAGCAAGGTGCAGGGTGTAGGTTGGCAGCTCTTGAATCTATTGGATTCAACATTTCATCACCAATCCACTACCCCTTAAAATTACCCCAAATCCATTTATCCATCACCAGTCTCTGGAAACTACTGTCTGTTTTCTGCCACTGTAGATTTGTCTCCTCTAGAACTATTGTACATGTAATCATTAGCTTTTGAGTCTGGTCTCTTTCAGTTTTGCTTCATTCATGGTTCCCTTTTCTTGTTAATTACTATTCCCATGTATGGATTTCCACCACTGAGAGACCTTTGAGCTGTTTCCAGTTTTGAACCATGATGAATAAAGCTGCTAGAAACATTTGCATACCCGTTTTTGAATTAACATAGCTTTCATTTCATTTGGACAAATACCTCAAAATAAGATTACTGGTTCTGTAATAAGTGTTTAACTTTTATAAGAAACCATCAAACTATTTTCCAAGATGCCTTCACCACTTGCATCCCCATAGTAACATGGGAGAATTCTGGTTCCTTGTCTTTGTCACCACTTAGCACTGCATGTCCTCTCTCCACATTCTATTAAGTATTCCATCATATTTCCTTCTGTTCTTATAGCTTTAATTTGCATCTTCCTAATGACTAATGATGTTGAGCATATTTTGATGTGTTCATTTGCCATCCAGGTATTTTCTTTGGTGAAATACCTGTTCAAATACCTTGCTCATTTAAAAAATTGAGTTGTTTTTGTGAGTTTTTTAATATTTATATTCTCTGCACAAGGCCATTACCAGATAGATGATTTGAAAATATTTTCTTTTATTTGTAGATTGTCTTCTCATTTTCTTCAGAATGTCTACTTTTTTGGAATGGGGGAGGGTACTGGGATTGAACCCAGGGGCACTTGAACACTGAGCTTCTTCTCCGGCCCATTTTTTTTTATTTTTAATTTTGAGACAGGGTCTCTCTAAGTTGCTCATGGCCTTGCTAGGTTGTTGAGGCTGGCTCTGAACTTGGAATCTTCCTCTCTTAGCCTCCCCAGCAGATGGGATTACAGGTGTGCACCACCATGCCTGGCTTATGATGTCTTTTAAAGGGCAACATTTTTAATTTAAATGAAGTCTTATTTATTCTTTTTTCCTTTTTTGTATCAGAGTCTTAGCATAATAGCTAAGAAATTTTGGTCTATGCCAAGATTACAAAAATTTTAACCTTTTTTTTAGTTTTAGGGATTTTTTGTTTTATTTTATTTTTTATTTGTTCTTTTTAGATATACATGACAGTAGAATATATTTTGACATATCATACACACATGGAGTATAACTTCCCATTCTTGTGGTTATACATGAGGTGGAGTTACACTGGTCCTATATTCATATATAAACAAAGGAAAGTTATGTCTGACTCATTCTACTGCCTTTCCCATTCCCATCCTCCCTCCCTATCCCCCATACCCCCATGTCCAATCAGGTGAATCTCTACTCTTCCCTCCCCACCCAGCCTATTGTCAGTCAGCATCTACATATCAGAGAGAACATTCTGCCTTTGGTTTTTTGATTGGCTTATTTCATTTAGCACAATAATCTCCACTTCCATCCATTTACCAGCAAATGTCATAATTTCATTTCTCTTTATGACCAAGTAATATTCCACTGTGTATATGTACCATATTTTCTTTACCCATTTATCTATTTAAGGGCACCTAGGTTGGTTCCATAGCTTAGCTATTGTGAATTGAGCTTCTATGAACATTGATATGGCTGCATCACTGATTTTAAGTCCTTTGGATATATGCTGAGGACTGGGATAACTGGATCAAATGGTTGTTCCATTCCAAGTTTTCTGAGCAATCTTTATAGTGTTTTCCAGAGTGATTGTACTAATTTCCCACCAGCAACATATGAGTATACCTTTTTCCCCACATCTTCACAACATTTATTGTTACTTGTATTCTTGATAATTGTCATTCTTTGGCGTGAGATGGAATCTCAGTATAGTTTCAATTTGCATTTCTCTAATTGCAAGTAATGTTGAACATTTTTTCATATATTTGTTGACCATTCATATTTCTTTTTCTATGAGGTGTATATTCAGTTTATTTGCCCATTTATTAAATTTTGGGGGGTTTTTGAGTTCTTTATATATCCTGGAGATTAATACTTTATCTGAGGTGCATGTGGCAAAGATTTTCTCCCTTTCTATAGGCTCTCTCTTCCTGTTATCGATTGTTTCCTTTGCTATGAAGATACCTTTTAGTTTGATATAATTCCATTTATTGATTTTTGATTTTACTCCTTGTGCTTTAGGAGTCTCGTTAAGGAATTCGGTTCCTAAGCCGACATGATGGAGATTTGGGCCTACTTTTACTTCTGGTAGGTGCAGGATCTCTGGTCTAATGCCTAGGTACTTGATCCACTTTGAGTTGAGTTTTGTGCAGGGTGAAACATAGGGTCTAATTTCATTTTATTACATGTGGATTTCTGGTTTTCCCAGCAGCATTTGTTTAAGAAGCTATCTTTTCTCCAATGTATGTTTATGGCACCTTTGTCTAGTATGAGATAACTGTATTTATGTGGGTTTGTCCCTGTGTCTTATATTCTGTATCATTAGTCTTCATGTCTGTTTTGGTGCCAATACCATGATCTTGTTACTATAGCTCTGTAGTATAATTTAAGTCTAGTATTATGTTGCCTCCTGCTTCACTTTTCTTGCTGAGGATTACTTTGGCTATTCTGAGCCTCTTACTTTTCCAAGTGAACTTTATGACTGCTTTTTCTATTTCTATCAAGAATGTCATGGGAACCTTAATAGGAATTGCATTGAATCTATATAGTGCTTTTGATAGTATGACCATTTTGACAATATTAATTCTGCCTATCCAAGAATAAGGGAGATCTTCCCACCTTCTAAGTCTTCTTCAATTTATTTCTCTAGTGTTCAGTAATTTTCATTGTAGAGACTTTTTACCTCCTTGTTATAATGATTCCCAAATATGTTATTTTTTCAAGAGTATTGTAAATGGGATAGTTTTCCTAATTTCTCTTTCAGTTGATTTGTCACTGATGTATAGGAACTCATTTGATTTTTAGGTGTTGATTTTATATCCTGCTACTTTGTTGAATTCGTTTATAAGTTCAAGAAGATTTCTAGTAGAGTTTTTGAGTGTTCTAAACATAGAATCATGTCATAAGCAATGTACCCCTGTAATTTCTTTCTTTTGTCTAATTTCTCTGGCTAGAGTTTCCAGGACTATGTGGAATAGAAGTGGTGAAAGAGGGCATCCTTGTCTTGTTCCAGTTTTTAGAGGGAATGCTTTCATTTTTTCTCCTTTTAGAATGATGTTGGCCTTGGGTTTAGCATATATAGATTTTACAATGTTGAGGCATGTTCCCACTGTCCCTAGTTTTTCTAGTTATTTGAACAAGAATGGATGCTGTATTTTGTCAAATGCTTTTTCTGCATCTATTGAGATAATCATGTGATTCTTTCTTTAAGTCTATTAATATGATGATTTATGGTTTTTGATTTCTGTATGTTGAATCAACCTTGCATCCCTGGGATAAACCCCATTTGATCATGGTGCACTATCTTTTTAATATGTTTTTTGTATGTGATTTGCCAATATTTTATTAAGAATTTTTGCATCTATGTTCATCAGGGATATTGATCTGAAGTTTACTTCCTTCATATGTCTTTGTCTGGTTTTGGTATCAGGGTGATAGTGGCTTCATAGAATGAGTTTGGATGGGTTCCCTCCTTTTCTATTTCATGGAATAATTTGAGGAGGATTGGTGTTAGTTCTTCTTTGAAGGTCTGGTAGGACTCTGCTGAGAATCTGTCTGGTCCTAGGTTTTTTCTTTCTTGGTTGGCTTTTGGTGGCATATTCAATCTCATTGCTTGAAATTGATCTGCTTAAATTTTCTATGTCCTCCTGATTCAATTTGAATAGGTCATATGTCTCTAGAAACTTGTTGATGTCTTCAAGATTTTCTATTTTAATAGAGTATAAGTTTTCAAAGTAGGTTCTGCTTATCTTCTGTGTTTTAGTAGTGTCCATAGTGATGTTTCTTTTTCATCATGGATATTAGTAATTTGAGTTTTTGCTTTCTTTTTATTATCTTGGCTAAGGGTTTATCAATTTTATTTATTTTTTTAAAGAATGAACTTTTTAAAAGAAAGAACTCATAAGTGAATTCAGTAAAGCAGCAGGTTATCAGATCAATGCTCATAAATCCAAAGCATTTTTATACATAAGTGATGAATCTTCAGAAAGAGAAGTTAGGAAAACTACTCCATTCACAATAGCTTTGAAAAAAATAAAATACTTGGGAATCAATCTAACAAAAGAGGTGAAAGACCTCTACAATGAGAACTACAGAACACTAAAGAAAGAAATTAAAGAAAACCTTAGAAGATGGAAAGATCTTCCATGTTCCTGGATAGGCAGAATTAATATTGTCAAAATGGCCATACAACCAAAAGTGCTATACAGATTCAATGCAATTCCAATTAAAATCACAATGATGTACCTTACAGAAATAGAGCAAGCAATCATGAAATTCATCTGGAAGAATAAGAAACCCAGAATAGCTAAAGCAATCATTAGCAGGAAGAGTGAAGCAGGGGTTATCACAATACCAGGCCTTGAACTATACTACAAAGCAACAGTAACAAAAACGGCATGGTATTGGTACCAAAATAGACAGGTAGATCAACGGTACAGAATAGAGGACACAGACACAAACTCAAATAAATACATTTTTCTCATACTAGACAAAGGGGCCAAAAATATGCAATGGAGAAAAGATAGCCTCTTCAACAAATGGTGCTGGGAAAACTAGAAATCCATATGCAACAGAATGAAACTAAACCCCTATCTCTCACCCTGCACAAAAGTCAACTCAAAATGAATCAAGGACCTTGGAATCAGACCAGAGACACTGCATCTTATAGAAGAAAAAGTAGGTCCAGAATTTCAACATATTGGCATAGGATCAGACTTCCTTAGCAGAACTCCCATAGCACAAGAAATAAAAGCAAGAATCAATAACTGAGATAGATTCAAACTAAAAAGCTTTCTCTCAGCAAAGCATACTATCAGCAATGTGAAGAGAGAGCCTACAGAGTGGGAGAATATCTTTGTCACTCATACTTCAGATAGAGCGCTAATTTCCAGAATCTATAAAGAACTCAAAAAACTCAACACCAAGAATACAAATAACCCAATCAACAAATGGGCTAAGGATATGAATAGACACTTCACAGAAGAAGATCTACAAGCAATCAACAGATATATGAAAAAATGTTCAACATCTTTAGTAATAAGAGAAATGCAAATCAAAACTACCTTAAGATTCCATCTCACCCCAATTAGAATGGCAATTATCAAGAATACAAGCAACAATAGGTGTTGGAGAGGATGTGGGGAAAAAGAAACACTCATACATTGCTGGTGGTGCTGCAAATTAGAGCAGCCACTCTGGAAAGCAGCGTGGAGATCCCTTAGAAAACTTGAGATGGAACCACCATTTGACCCAGCTATCCCACTCTTTGGCCTATACCCAAAGGACTTAAAATCAGCATACTACAGAGATACAGCCACATCAATGTTCACAGCTGCTCAATTTACAATAGCCAGATTGTGGAACCAACCTAGATGCCCCTCAATTGATGAATGGATAAAGAAACTATGGTGTGTATATATATATATATATATATATATATATATATATATATATATATAAACACACAATGGAATATTACTCAGCCATAAAGAATAATAAAATTATGGCATTTGCAGACAAATGGATGAGATTGGAGAATATCATGCTAAGTGAGATAAGCCAATCTCAAAAAACCAAAGGACGAATGATCTTGTTGATAAGCAGATGATGACACATAATGGGAGGTGGGAGGGGGCAAGAATGGAGGAAGGAGGGACTGTAGAGAGGGGAAAAGAGGGGTGGGAGGGGTGGGGGAGAAGAAAAAAATAACAGAATGAATAAAAAACTATTACCCTATGTAAATGTATAATTACACAAATGGTATGCCTCTACTTCATGTACAGAGAAACAAGATGTATCCCATTTGTTTACAATAAAAATAAATTAAAAAAGAAGAAAAACAAAAAAATGAACTTTTTGTTTTATTGATTTTTTTGGATTGTTTCTTTTTTTCAATTTCATTGATTTTGGCTCTGATTTTAATTATTTCCTGTCTTCTACAACTTTGAGTGTTGATTTTTTCTTCTTTTTCTAAGTTTTTGAGATGTAATGTTAGTTTACTTATTTGTTGACTTTCTATTCTTTTAATGAATGAGCTCAATGCAGTGAACTTGCCTCTTAGTACTGCCTTCATGATGTCGCAGAGATTTTGGTGTGCTGTAACACTATTCTCATTTACCTCTAAGTGTTTTTTTTTTAATTTCATCCCTGATTTTTTGTTATCCATTCATCATTGAATAGCATATTATTTAGTCTTCAGGTATTAGAGTAGCTTCTATCTTTTTTTTTTTTTTTTGGTACTGGGGATTTGAACCCAGGGCCTTGTGCTTGCGAGGTAAGCACTCAACCAACTGAGCTATATTCCCAGCCCAGGTTCTATCTTTTATTCTATCATTTTCTATTTTATTCTAATTTCATTCAATTATGATCTATAGGATGCAAGGTATTATCTCTGTTATTTTTTTTTTTTGTATTTGCTAAGAGTTGCTTTGTGACCTAAGATATGTTGCTGAGAAGAAAGTATATTTAGTCATTGATGGATGAAATAGTCTATGTATGTCTGTTAAGTCTAAATTATTAATTGTATTTTTTAGTTCTATAGCTTTTTAAAAAAATTATTATTTTTTTTAGTTGATTGACCTTTATTTATTTACTCATATGTGGTACTGAGAATTGAACCCAGTGCCTCATACATGGTAGGCAAGCACTCTACCACTGAGCCACAAACCCAGCCCTCTATAGCTTTTTTATTTAATTTTCTATTGGAGGATATATCCAGTGGTGAGAGAGGTAAGTTAACATCACCCAACATTATTGTATTTTGGTCTATTTGCTTCTTGAAATTGAGAAGGATTTGATGTACATAGATACTCCATTTGGGGAGGCTTAAATATGTACTATTGCTACGTCTTGTTGATGTATAAGTCCCTTAGCAGTATTAAATGGCCTTCTTTGTTCCCTCTGATTAATTTTGGCTTGAAGTCCACTTTATCTGATATAAGGATAGAAACCCCTGCTTGTTTATGAGATCCGTGTCAGCGATGTTTTTTCCCATCCCTTTATCTACAGTCTATGGATGTCTTTGCCTACAAGGTGAGTGTCTTGGGGACAGCATATTGTTTCATCTTGTTTTTAAATCCAATCTGTCAGCCTATGTCTTTTGATTGATGAGTTTAAGCCATTTACATTCAATGTTATTATTGAGAAATGATTTTTATTCCCTTTCATTTTCTTTCTGGTTTTTAATTTGAATTAATTTCTCCATTGATTCACTGTTCTTTTAATATAGTTCCTCCCTTTGCTAGTTTTCACTTTTATTTTTTATTTATTCTGCATGAAATATCTTATTGAGTATATTTTGTAGTGCAGCCTTTCTAGTTGTGCATTATTTTACCTTTTGCTTATCATGGAAGGTTTTATTCATCATTAATTATGAAGCTTAATTTTTCTGGGTATAGTATTCTTGGCTGGCATCCATTTTCTTTCAGCGTTTGGTATATATTATTCTAAGACCTCCAACTTTGAGGGTCTGGGTTAAGAGATTGGCTGAGATCTGGGTTGGCTTCCCGCTAAATGTTACCTGTTGTTTTTTTTTCTGACAGTCTTAAAATTCTATCCTTATTCTACATGTTAGGCATTTTCTTAATAATGTGACTTGGTGTGGATCTGTTGTAATTTTGTATATTTGAGGTCCTTAAGCCTTCTGCATTTGATTTTCCATTTCATTTTCTTTTTAAAAAATATTTTTTAGTTATAGATGGACACAATACCTTTATTTTTATATGGTACTGAGGATCAAAACCAGTGCCTCCCACATGCTAGGCAAGCTCTTCACCACTGAGATACAACCCCAGATTCTTCATTTCATTTTTTAGGTTTGGTAAATTTTTTGGTATTATTTCATTGAAAAGATTATGCATTTCTTTTCTTTGTATCTCCATGCATTCATCTATTCCAATAAAGCTTAAATTTGATCTTTTCAGTTTATCCCATATTTCTTGCAAGTTCTGTTCCATGGTCTCTTAACATCTTTTCTCCACAGTCAACTTTGTTTTCAAGATTGTATATTTTGTCTTCATTGCCTGAAACTCTTGTCTTCCAAGTGATCTAGTCTGTTGGTGATGATTTCAATTGAATATTTAATTTCGTTTATTAAATTCCTTCATTTTGAGGAATTCTGCTTGGTTTGTTTTCAAAATCTGTCTCTTTGTTGAAGTGATCTTTCACTTCCTGTATTTTCTCTCCGATTTCATTCCTTATTCCAGACCTGTCTCACCTGCAAGCATGCTGGGAAACCTGAAATGCATGAGTAGTCAATAACAGTTGAGAAAGGTATAACACCCCCCAACCTTCCATAACACCACCTTGGCTGTAAATTTCCATGACTTTCAACTTCACAATTCTGTCTACTCTGCCTTTCTTATCAGTCATCATCTCATGAATCTCTAAATGTAGCTGCTTTTCAGCCTTTTCTGTAGCTTCCTCTTGCACTCTAGATCTTACTTTGGCACTTACTGGAGCAGTCTCACACTGTTCACACACACTGGAGAATTTCCCCTTCCTTTCTCTCTAGGTCCTATATTGTTGACTCATTAACACTGAACTGTCTGCCAACAGCACAGTAGCTCATGCCTGAACTAAGCCTATCTAAAACATGTGCTTTTTCTGTAAGGCACATCACAGCTTTTGCACTTAGAACACTAGACAGCACTTCAGCACTATTCTGAAAAATATTCACACAAAACCCTTTATTTACAGCAGAACATTTAAGCACAGACAATTGTAGTTCTGAATCTGTGATACTTTCCAGGGTCTCTTGATCAAATAGGGTCATAGCAGGCAGGAAAGCAAACTCAGAGGTCTGTCCAGCATATCTGACTCAAGAACATCGCCCAGGGACGACCTGACTAAGTCTTAGTCTGGACTACATCTTCTCACACTGTGAGATTACCATAGGCAGTTTGGATTTATTGTTGGGGCCTGTGGGAACATTCTCAATCTTTTTCATCATGAGAAGTCCACCAATGATTTTTCCCAACACTACATGCTTCCCAACCAGCTGATTGCACTTAGAGGAGATGAAAAGAACTGACAGTCATTTTTATTGGGACCACTGTTTGCCATGGAAAGAAGGTCTGGAACTGAGTGTCTAAGTTTAAAATTTTCATCTGCAAATTGCCCTTGGTAAATACTGGCAACTTTGGTGCCAACCCCATTAACAAAATCTCCACCTGAATCATGAAATCCTTTGTGTCCCTGTGAAAGTTTGCTCCCTTTGTATCCTATTGGCACCCCATCTTTTCTGAATTCTCCAGTGCGGACCTGCCTTAAGTTCTCAACTGTTTGAGGTACAAAATCTGCAAACAGCTTGATCTTCATGCGGCCAACTTCCTGGCCACCAATGCTGACATCAAAGAACACCATGGGGTTGACAGGACTTGAATTGCCACTGCCATGGTTCTGATCTGGAAGCAGAAGTCATTTCAGCACTATTCTTGTGGGTCATTTTAATCAGTAAAATTACCAAAATACAGCACAGAGATGTGAAAAACATGACATTAAACAGTCCAGGAAAAGAATGCTTGTTTTACAATATGAGAGCTGAAACCAGAAGGTAGAATGTCATGTGCATGCTGGTCATATGGGGAAACCCAAAATTTTCACTCTTTTGTGAGCATCTGGGAATAACTGCTAATACCTTGTGAATTCAGTGTTACAATAAGTAAGTGAATTCACAAATGCAGAATATCAAGTAATGGGAACTTGATAAGCAGACTATATCTGCTTCTGAGCTTGTTTTTCTGTTCCCTCTGCCTCTTGGCATGGTCCCATATCACCACCAAATCTTCATTATGGTAGTTTTGAATTATGTTAATATCCAATAGAATGGATCCCTCTCCATCTTTGTTTTCTTTTCCAGAACTGAGTTTGGTGCACTTTTATTTTTCCATAAACATTTTGTAATAAAGCCATTGAGTACCTCAAATAATCCAGCTAGAATTGTGTGAGGCATTGCATTTAATTTAGAGATTAAAGGGAATCATTGATTTCAGAATGTTAAGTTATTCATCTATGAATATGATGTATTCACCTTCTATTGAGATTTATTTTTATACCAATTGAAAAACACACTTTTTCTTCTACATTATTTATTAGATAAATTCCTAGGTACATGACACATTTTTATATTAGGTTTCTCTCTTGGTGTTGCACATCCTATTGGAATAGACAAATGTACACATGTACCACCATTGGAGTGTATTTTTACTGCCCCCCAAATATTGCACTCTGCCTATTTACCCCTCTGTCTGCATGTAATCCCTGGCAATCACTGATCTTTATACTGTCTTTGTAGTTTTTATTTTTTCCAGAATGTCATAGTTGGAATCATACAAGATATAGCCTTTTCAGATTGATTTCTTTCACTTAGAAGTGCACTTTCTTGCACTTAGAAGTTTCCTTCATATCTTTTCATGGCTTGATAGCTCATTTCTTTTTAGAACTGAATAACATTCTATTGCTTGGATGCACCATGGCTTGTTTATCCATTCACCAATTAGAAGGCCTATTGGTGGCTGTCAAAGTTTGGGAATTATAACTAAAGCCACTATGTTGTGCAGGTTTTTGTGTGGACATTACTTTCAGCTCCTTTGGGTAAACACCAAGGAGTGTGACTTCTGGATCACATGGTAAGAGTATGTTCAGCTTTGTATGAAAGCTCTCAACTGTCTTTTACAGTGGCTGTACCATTTTGCATTTCCACCAATAATGAAGATGTTGCTATTGTTTGACTTCCTCTCCAGCATTTTAGTATTGTCAATGTTCTAGATTTTGGCCGTTCTAGGTGTGCAGTGGCATCTCATTGTTTTAATTTGTGTTTTTTTCAATGCACTCGAATATGGAACATCTTTTCATATGCTTAACTGTCATCTATATATGTTCTTAGGTGAGGTGTCTGTTAAGCTCTTAGACTCCTTTTTAAAAGTAAGTGGATTTTTTTGTAGTTTTTTTTTTTTTTATTTTTGCACTTCCAATTTTTCACCAAGTATAATGTTAGCTTTGGGCTTCTTACATATAGCCTATACTGTGTTGGAGTACATTTCTTCTGTATCTAATCAAGTGAGAGTTTTTAATCATGAAATGATACTGCATGCTGAATTTTGCCAAATGCTTTTTTCTGTACCCAGTAAGATGATCACATGGTTTTTGTCCTTGATTCTGTTAATGTTATGTATTGTAAGTGTTTATTTGTGTACATAGAGCTATTCTTATATCCTGGGGGTCCATCCCAGTTGGTTGTAGTGAATGATCTTTTTTATGCTGTTGAATTCAGCTTGCTAGTATTTTGTGTTTTCTTTCTTTCTTTCTTTCTTTCTTTCTTTCTTTCTTTCTTTCTTTCTTTCTTTCTTTCACCACAAGTTTGATAGTATTTTGTTGAGGACTTTTACTCAACAACTGTGTTCATCAAGGATATTAATTGATAATTTTCTTTTCTTATTAAGACCCATGCCTGGCTTTGGTATTGTGATCATTCTGGTCTGGTAAAAAGAGTTCAAAAGTACTCTTCTGATTTTTTTGGTAGAATTTGTGAAGGATGGGTATTAGTTCTTTAAATATTTGGCAGAATTCAGCAGTGAAGCCATCAGTATCTGAGCTTTTCTGTGATGGAAGATTTTCTATTACTGATTCAATCTCTTTACTCACTATTGGTCTGTTTGAACTTTCTGTTTCTTCCTGATTCAATTTTGGTAGGTTGTATAAGTCTATAAATTTGCCCATTTATTCAATGTTACCCAATTTGACCTGTAATTGTTTATAATAGTCTGTCATGATCCTTTCTGTGGCATCAGTTGTAATGTCTCCTCTTTCATTTCTGATTTTATTTGAGATTTCTTTTTTCTTGCTCTAATTTAAAGTTCATCATTTTTTTTATCTTTTAGAAAACTCAACTCTCAGTTTCACTGATATTTCATATTATCTTTCTTTTCTCTATTTGTTTATTTCTGCTTAACTCTTTCTTATTTCTTTCATTCTGTTAATTTGGAGCTTAGTTTGTTCTTTTCCTATTTCCTTGAGGCAAAGTATTAACTGGTGATTTTGGGTCTTTCCTCTTCTTTGATGTAGACATTCATTGCTATAAACTTCCCTCTTATTACTGTTTTTGTACTTCCTGTAACTTTTGATATATTTTTTTCATTTCCATTTGTCTTAAGATATTTCCGAATTCACCCTTTAATTTCTTCATCAATCCATTTGTTATTCAGGAACATTTTGTTATTTCCATTTGTTTGTGAATCCTCTGAAACTTTTCCTGTTACTGACTTTGATTTTCATACCACTGTGGTAAGAAATACTAGATATGATTTTGATGTTCTTAAATTTGCTAAATATTGTTTGTGGTTTAACATATAATCTATCCTAAAGTGTGTGAGAATCTATCCATGAGTGTGTGAGAAGAATGTGTATTTTGCAGCTGTTGGATGGTTAGTTCTTTATATGTCTGTGAGGTCAACTTGGTCTAAAGTATTGTTGAAGTCAATTTTTTTAATTAACTTTCTGTCTGGGTGATCTGTCATTGTTAAAAGCAGAGTATTGAAGTTCCCCACCATTTTTGTTTTGCTGTCTATCCCTTCAGATATATTAATATTTATTTATATTATTCAGTGGTCCAATGCTGGATACATGTGTATTTACAATTGTTATATCTCCTTGAGAAATAGACCCATTTGTCATTACTTAACGTACTTCTTTGTCTCTTTCTACATCTTTGACTTAAAGTCTATTTTGTGTGAATACGTATAGCTATCTCTGCTTTCTTTGATTTCCATTTGCAAGGAATATCATTTTCTCTCCCTTTATTTTCAGTCTGCATGTATTCTTAAAAGTGAGCTGAGTCTTTTGTAGCCAGCATGTAATTGGGTCCTGCTTTATATATATCAGTAACTTTTTAAATTTGATAATTTAATTCATTTATATTCAAGGTAATAGTTATAGGTAAGGACTTAACTTCTGCCATTTTGTCAACTGTTTTCCAATTCTTTCTTTTTCTTTCTTTCTTTCTTTCCTTCTTTTTTTCCTTCCTTCCTTCTCTCTTTCTTTCTTTTCTTTTTCTTCCCTTCCCTTCCCCCTCCCTCCCTCCCTCCCTCCCTCCCTCCCTCCCTCCCTCCCTCCCTCCCTCCCTTCCTTCCTTCCTTCCTTCCTTCCTTCCTTCCTTCCTTCCTTCCTTCCTTCCTTCCTTCCTTCCTTCCTTCCTTCCTTCCTTCCTTCCTTCCTTCCTTCCTTCCTTCCTTCCCTGGTTTTTTTGTAGTGGTATGCTTTGAATCCTTTTCATTTTTGTTTCCTGCACCTACTATGGACTTTTGTTTTATGATTACCAGAGGCTTACATAAAACCTAACAGTCTATTTCAGGCTGATAACAACTTAAATTGGATTGTACACAACAACCCTATATTTCCCATTTTTTAATCACTTTTGTATCATTGCAACCAAAACATCCAACAAGAATAACTTAAAGGAGGGAACATTTCTTTTCTTTTCTTTTCTTTTCTTTTCTTTTCTTTTTCAACATTTATTTTGACTCTTGGTTTCAGAGGTTCAGTTTATGGTTGGCTGGCTCCATAGCTCTGGGCTCAAGATAAGGCAGAAGGGCACAATTGAGGAAATCTACTCCATTCATAACAGTCAAAAACCAGAAAGAGTTCTGCTCCCCAAGAGACAAAATATAAACTCCGAAGTTACACCCCCAGTGACTTAATTCTTCCAGCCACTACCTACCTGTCTATAGTTACCACCCAGTTAATTCACATAGTGGATTAATGCACTGATTAAGTTATGTCTCTCATAATCTAATCTTAGTTCAACTCTGAATATTCTTGTGTTGTCTCACACATGAGCTTTGGGGAAGCTAAAGCTCATAACTAAACCACAATACCCCTCCATATATTTTGTTTTTATGTCAGAATTTACATTGTTTTGTGATATGCATCCTTTGGCAATATATTAAAATTATTATTAATAGTTCAGTCTTTTGCCACTTATACTAATAATTGCTTTGCATAGCACTATTATGATTCTAGAGTATTCTGAATTTGTCTGTTTTACTTACTTGAGTTTTGTGCTTTTGTATGTCTCATGTTATTAATTAGTTGCCTTGTCAAGAACTCTCTTCAGCAATTTCTTTATAGCAGATCCAGGCATGATTAACTCCCTCAGCTTTTTTGTCTAGGGAAATTTTTATTTATCCCTCATTTTTTAAAGACAGATTTCCTGTGCACAGCATTCTTGGCTGGCAGATTTTTCATTCCTCTGAATATATCCCCACTCTTTACTGGACTGCAGAATTTCTGCTGGGAAATTCATTGATAGTTGTATCCAAAATTGTATGTGATGTATGTCTTATCTCTTCCTGCTTGGAGAATTTTAATTTGTCTTTGATCCTTAATAGTGTGATTACCTTATGTCTGGGTGGATTCTTCTTTGAATTGAATTTTACTGAAGACCTCCCATTCCTGAATGATGATATCTGTTTCCAGATGGGGGAAATTTTCATCCATTATTTTTTAAAAAATATGCTTTCTGACTCTGTTTCTCTTTCTTCTCCTTTTGCAATTTTAATTATGCCAAGGTTAGGTTTCTTGACAATGTCCCATATTTCCCATAGGACTTTTTATTTCCTTTTTAATATTTTTTCTTTTTGCTCCTCTGAATAATTTCAAAAGCTCTGTCTTCAAGCTCTAACTTGATCTTTCTTCAGTTTAATTGAGATAGTTATTGAAGCTTTCTATTGCATTTTAAAATTTCTAACATTGTATTCTTTTGTATTTGTTTTATTTAGCTATACATGGCAATACAATGCATTTTGACACATCAAATGTAAATAGAGTATACCTTCTCTTTCTTCTGGTTGTACATGATGTAGAGTTACACAAGACATGTAATCATATATGCACATAGGGTAATAATGTCTGATTATTCTATTATCATTCCTACCTCCATACCCCTCCCCTCCCGTCACTCCCCTCTGTCTAATCCAAAATACCTCTATTATTTCCTAGACCCCCCACTTATTGTGATTTAGCATTCACTTATCAAAGAAAACATTTGACATTTGGTTTTTGGGATTGGCTTATTTTCCTTAGCATGACATTCTCCAGCTCCATCCTTTTACCTGAAAATGTCATAATTTCATTCTTCTTTAAGGCTAAGTAATATCATATTGTGTGTATATATATATATATATATATATATATATATATATATATATATCACATTTTCTTTATCCATTCATCTGTTGAAGGGCACCTAGGTTGGTTCTATAGTTTAGCTATTGTGAATTGAGCTCCTATAAACATTGACATGGTTGCATCACCATAGTATGCTGATTTTAAGTTCTTTGAGTATAAACTGAGGAGTGCGATGACTGGGTCAAATGGTGGGTCCATTCCAAGTTTTCTAAGGAATCTCCATACTGCTTTCCAGAGTAGTTGCACCAATTAGCCATTTCACCAGCATCATTGTATTCTTTATCTCTTATATTTCTATTTGGATAATTTAATTTTTCTACTTCTTTGTTAGAGTTCTAGTTTTCATCGTATATTGTTTTCCAAATTTCATTTAATTTTTTGCCCATATATTTTCATAGTTCACTGAACTTCTTTAATGGTATTATATTATGAATTCTCTGTCACTTATAGATCGTCATTTCTTTGTCAGTTTCTTTCCATGGTGTCATGATTTCCTGAGTTTTTGGCCATCCTTAAGACCACGCATTAGTGTGTGTGCATTTGGTGAAACAGTCACTTCTTCCAATTTGTACAGGTATTCTTTAGCAGGAATAGACCTTTGATATTTAGTGTAGCCCATACTTCTTGATCAGCCAATTGCTAACAACCCTCAGCAAGCAGAGTTTACTTTTGGGTTCTCAGGTACCTGGAACAGTGATTGATTTCTACTGTCTAGCAAGACCACTGGTGGAGCTTTGCACTTAGGCAGAGATAGTGGATATACACTGCAATCACTAGCAGTCAGGCTGCACCTCAGGGTGGATTCTGTAGCTGAGTGGTACCATTATTTGAGTTCTTAAGTTAGACAGAGCTGCAGAATGGGCCCTTAGGTTAGTTGGAGTAACTGCTTGGGATGGACGGAGGCAGCAGCTAGGTTTACTAGAAATGTATGGTTGATGTTTGCCTCCATCTTTAGCAAGGCTTTGTGGTGGGCTGCAAGACCACAGCAAGTGCTGTTTGAACTCCAGAGAATGGCAGAACTATCCCCACATCTTGCTGAAATTCGTCACAGTGTTTGTTTCCCTCCTTTGGCAGGATCTTTAGATCAGTTTTGCAGGTGGGCCAATTGCTGTTTAAACTTGCAGGTGTGGCAGAATTTGCCTTGTTCTTCACTGAAATTTGGCATGGGTGGGGTCTGGGGGTGGGTGTTATGGCCATGCTGAGCATTGCTTAAACTCCCAGGTGTAGCCTAACTAGTCCCTTCCTTTGCTGAAGTGCATTGTGGTGAGTATTGATGGAGCCTTGGGCCTGGAGGCTGACTGAGTAGGGGTTCAAGCCACAGAGAACTTCTCACCACTCTGGGAGGAAACATCTCAGCTTTGCAGGTGGGACATGCTATTGGCTGGTACCTCTGACTGGGCACCATTGTTGGTGGATACACAGAGCAATAGCTAGGTGCTGGTTACTGTTGATTCACCTCCTTTCTTTTCTTCTGCCTGGTTCCAGGTGGCCTAACTGTGCCATACCCTGCTGCTCTCCCCTTGAGGTGAGACTAGAGAAGCATCTTGGAATGCTAGGGAAACTGGATGTCCACCTCTGGTTCTTGCTTCCCACCACAGAAACTGTGGACCCTGTGGGAATTCTCTGTGTGGCACTGTGGCATCTTGGAGGGGAGAAGCCATGTGGTCAAAGTGAAATCATGTCTCTTACCCTCCTAATGTAGTTTTGATTCAGTTCTATGGTCCACACTCCTTTCTCAGATTTACTCCCAAGTTGGGTGTTTTTCACCAAGGTGTTCTGGTCTGTGGATAGTTGCTAACTGAGATTGCTGTGGGAGGTAATGAAACCTGGGATCTTCTCTTCTGCCATCTTGCATGTTGCTATTATTATTTATTTTTTTATTTGTTCTTTTTAGTTTTATGTGACAGTAGAATGTATTTTGACATATGCATACATGGAGCATAACTTCCTATTCTCGTGGTTCACATGACCTGGGTTACACTGGTTGTGTGTTCATGTATGAACATAGGAAAGTTATGTCCGATTCATTCTACTGTCTTTCCCATTATCCTCCCGCTCCCTTCCCTGCTATTTAAGTATTATTTTGAATAAACTATCATTTTAAAATCAATTATGAATAAGAAAACAAAAGTTTTTATTTTAGCTTCACTTACTCTTTCTTCAATGTTCTTCCTTTCTTTATAAGGACACAGTTTTTTCTTCTCTTTTCTGTTCCCCTTCCTTTCTTCCTCTTTTTTGTTCTTTCTTTTTGGTTCTCTCTTTCCTTCTTTTTGTGCCAAGAGTGAACCCAGGGGTACTTTACCACTGAGCTACATCCCCTTTTTATTTTTATTTTAAGACAGGATCTTGCCAAGTTGCTGAGAGGTTCACTAAATTGCAGAGGCTAGCCTCTAACTTGCAATTCTCCTGTCTCACCCTCCTGAGTCACTGGGATTATAGATGTGTGCTACTGAACCTGACTGTGGATACGATTTTTGAGCTATAATATTTATTTTGTCTCTGAAGAAATTCTTTAAATATTTCTTTCAGAGCAAGTCTACTGGCAACAAATTTCCTCAATTTTGTTTTTCCAAGAAAGTTTTGACTTCATCTTCACTTTCGAAGTATACTTTTATAGAGTACAGATTTCTGAGTTTAGCTTTTTCTCTCTCTCAACACTTTAAATCTTTCACTCTACTCTTTTCTTGCTTGTGGGATTCTGAGAAGTCTGATATAATTCTTACCTTTGATCCTTAATAGGTGAGGTGTGTTTTTTTTCCCCTCTGGCTTTTTCAGAATTTTCTTTTTTTTCATTTTTCTGTGGTTTAAAAATAATATGTCTGGTGCAGGGATTTTAATTTAATTTAATTTAATTTTTGTTGTTGTTTGTATTTATCCTGCTTGGTGTTCTCTGAACTTTTCCAGGATCAGTGGTTTGGTGCTAGACATTAATTTGGGGAAAATCTCAGTCATTAGTGTTTCAAATCTTCTGCTTTCTCCATTTCATCTCTTTCAGATATTTCCATTATGCACACATTATACCTTCTGTAGTTGTTTCTCAGTCTTTAGATATTCACTTTAGATATTCACTTCCAGGTTTTTGTTGTTTTGGTGTAGGTTTTGTGTTTTGGTTTTGTCTTTATCTCTTTCCTTTTCAGTTTTGGGGGTTTCTACTGCAATCTCCCCAAGCTTTTTCCTTATTTTTGGGGTGGACTGTTGACTTCCAAGCTCTCTACATGTGGAACTGGAAACCAGAGGTCCAGTGGGTTTCCATGTAGATGATTAAATTTGCAAACGAGGAAGTTTTATCTTTTCTCTTTGAATTATCTTAGCTCTTAATTATTTTTCTTACCTCAAAGATTCTTTCCTCAGCTGCACCCTGTCTTTAAATAAGCCCATCAAAGGTCATTCCTATCTTTTACAGCTTTTGATCCCTAGGATATCTCTGTGGTTCTTTCTTAGGATTGCCATCTCTCTGCTTACATTGCTCATCTGTTCTTGCATGCTGTCTACTCTACCCATCAGATCCCTAGCATTTTAATCATGAATGTTTTAAATTCCTGGTCTAATAATTCCAACATCTTCACCATGTCTGGTTCCCAGTGCTTGTCCTAACCCCTCCAACTATGTGTTTTTTTCCCTCTTAGCATGGCTTATTTTTCTTGATAACTGAACATGATATACTGTAAAGGGCGATGCTGTAACTAGTCCATTACTAATGTGGTTGTGGAGGGGAGAGGCAGCGTCTCATAGTTCTGTGATTAGGTCTCAGTCTTTACGTGAGCCTGTACCTCTGGACTGTAAACTTCATAAATGTGTCTCAATTTTTTTCTTGTTCCCTTAGGATGGTTAGATTGAGCCAGAGTTGAGTGTTTTCCTTCTGCTTGGTGGCTCAGGCTCTGCTAAAACCCCAATAGATTAGACTGTAGTTAATGACTTTCTCCCATGAGCAGACCTTGGTAAGAACAGAATACTCTGGCATATTTAAAAAAGGTCCCCTTTTCCTTCTTCCTGCTGGAAGCATGAGAGAATTTTCTCTGATATTTCCTATGGGAACTTGGTGGAACTCCTGATGATAAAACTCACAGAAGTGTGAGGGCCCCTCTGTGGCTGGGTCTTCCTGGAGCTCTCACCCCTCAGCCTTGTCCACTCTGAGCAGTTTGTCTAGTAAAGTTAGGCCTTCCTTTCCTGGTACTTGTGTCCACAGAGGTTTCTGGTCTGATATGTTGTGATCTCTGTATCTGTCTTTCCAGTTTTGGGGGCAGTGGTTGACCCTGTTATCTCTCTTTCCTATAGACCTATAAGAGTTGATTTTTCAGTTCGATCAAACATTTCTTGCTGTTAGGATGAAGTGGCAGATTCCAAGCTCTTTATATGTAGAACTGGAAGCTGGAAGTTCTCTGTTGGGTTTTCTAGGATTATAATATCTGCCAAAAAGGATGATTTTATCTCTTCTATTTGAATTCTTCTAGTCTTATTTCCTTGTCTTAACTTTCACTAATTGCCAGTACTTACAGATTGATTTTACATAGTAATGATGAGGGTAGTCATTTCTATTCTTTGAAGGACTATTTAGGTTTTCCTATTAAGTGTGATGTTTAGCTAATTGTGTTGATTTTTTTGTGAGTGTCTAGATTTTGTTACAATAAGAAGGTACTCTGGCATTCCTAGCTCTTTTGGATTTTTTTAAAAAAATCATTAATCGTTGTTGAATGTGACCTAATACTTTCTGCATATGTTATCACAATAGCACTATTTTTCCCTTTAGTCACTAATGAAGGACTTAATATGACTGCTTTTCTGATGTTAAATCCTGTTTGAATTTCCACACTAAACACTTCCTGATGCAGCATTTATCATCAATAACTACTATTCTTGGTTAGTTGATATTTTGCATTGGGCTCATAAGGAAAGAACTCTTTTCTTATATTGTTATTAATCAATTTTAGAATCAAGCATGCAAAAAGGATTACCTTTTCCTTGTACCTATAATATTTACTGGGGTCTGGGCACTTACCATAAATTTAAATTCAATTGCTTTGATAATTCTTAGTCTATTCAATATTTATCTTTCCTCTTGTGCCATTTTTTTTGCATTTTATATTTTTATACATTTATTCCTGCTCTCTAGATTTTCTACATTTGTTAAGGCTAAATTCTTAATATTTTTATTGCTGCAATACCTCTGTCTTATCATACTGATTCCCTGCTCTAATTCAGTATTTATTTGATTCATATCATCTTTCTTTTTCCTTGAGCAGCGATTGTTGGGAAGATTCATCTTAAAATATATATTTTACTGGCAAAAGTAGATCAGATATTAGTTTAAAATCAGTAAATATTCCTACTATTTGATAGTTCTTGTGTACTTTTGAGTTTTCTTTGGGAATTTTCCAAAGCAGACAACTTCTTGAGAATCACATTAGAGTTTGAAGAATATGCATTAAATGTAATTCCAAATACATACGGTAATACAGACAACCTAGATCTCTTACCTCAGGGAGATTAGGTTCTAGGGGGAAATAAGGCTTCTCCTGAATAATCACACAAACACAAATTACCTCTAAGAAGGAGTGGGAAAAGGCTATGAGATTTTCAAAGAAGCACTGACTCAGTTATGTCTGAGAAATTTCCTTTGAGCATGTGATAGGAGAACCTGTTGAGGAGAAGAAGGGACAATGTTTCATAGAGGTATGGCATGAACAAAGATCCTGAGGTAGAGAGCCAGTATGACTGAGTGTAGAGAAAGAATAAATGAACACATCCTGTAGTCAAGGTTTCTCTTTGATAGTCTGACATAGTGGGGTTGGTCGTATTTGCATACAGGGAAGTGTTGACAAAAACTCCTAGGTTATAGGCTAAAAGAGAAAAGAATCAAAGTGGAAACAACAACAAAAACTGAAAGATAAAAATCTTATTTGCATCTTAAGCAGAATAATTACCAACACATTTTAATAACCGAAGAAACCCTCAGGAAACACTCTTTTATAACTAGTGCCCTAACAAACGTTGGCTTGGGAACAGTTTGAAACGGTTCCTACATTGATTTGAAATCATTAAAACCTAAAATATTGAAGTTTACAATTAAAAATTGTTTAAATTTAAAATGATTCTTTGAGATCATATAATACAATGGAACACATTAGATTTAGAGTAAAATTTGTTCAACTTTCTTACCATTTAATATTGAGAATGAATGTCAACTTTTAAAGTAGTATTCTTTCTTCATGTAACTTGAATGAAAAGGTAATGGTTGGGAAAAATTTCAAACCTTCAACAGCCTGGCTTCCTTGAGAGCACAGACTCAGCAGCTGTGCATGCTGCTGCAACACCTTGATCTGCTGGGGAAGGACCAGGTGTGCACTGGCCCTGTGTCTGCACTGTGCTGTACACTGGCCTTTCATTGGGGCAGCAAAAGTTTGTAACCTTTAAGTACGAGCACTACATGTCTCTGGAAGTGAATAAACTTTAGGCTTGCTTAAAGGTTACAAACTTTTGCTGCCCCAATGGTGTGCGAGTGGGCTACAAATCTGAGCCCTAAAAGTGCCAATAAATTGAAGGAATGTGATTTATCATTTCTATTCCAAAGAAATGGATGCAAACTGATTTGTTCATTCTCACATGGTTTAAATACATTCTTTCCATGACATTTATTGGAGAAACTTATTAAACATGACAAAAACTTTATCATGACTATGGGTTTAGTAATGTGACAACACAAATTAGCCTGGATATAAAACTGGAGATTGCTTCATTTGGTTTTTCAGTATATAGAATTATTCTTGGCAAAGCATATCACACACGTTATGTCTTTCTAATTAAAACTAGTGACTCCCTTTGTCACCATTTATTCTATTGTTTCTTAGAGTAGACACCCTCACAGTCACATGAAGAAGTAGCAAAATCATCTGAGATTCAGCTCCTCCATGACCTTCCTTCTAGATCTTACCACACTGTAGGCTCCCATAGAAACCTTATAAGCAAATGGTCCTTGTATTCGTTCCTGAATGTGCTTTGTACCTTTCTGCAGTTTATGAACTGCTGCCTGGAAAACCCTTCTTCTTTCTCCAAACTTGTTCTTCTGAAATCTGTCCAGTTGAGACTCAGTTCAGATGTGCCATGCCTCTGTGGGCTTTACTTAATCTTTCTAATTAAGTTAACCCAAATTGGGTTCCTCAGAACACCAACTTCCTGGAATGTCGTAAAACAAAAGTAGCACTTTGAATGTCCTGAGAAATCTTACAGTAAAAGAAACCTCTTAAGGTTTGCTTAGCTCAGCAGTTCCTAAATTTATTTGACCATGGACTACCGCCCACCCCACCCCACCAAATAATGCTCATTAACATCCCAGAGAGCACAGCTTGGGACCTGTTTTCCTTTTACACTGTGGTCCCCTTTCTTATATCCTTACTTATTCATCTACTTAGCCACAAAATATGTATCGACTATCAATAAGATGTACACAAAAATTAAAAACTGATTTGATCTTACAGCCTTGAGAAGATCTTCAGATCTAGTAGAGGAAATAATCCTGCAATGGCAGTTCAAGGCAGACCACATTCCACGTTATACGAGAGGTACTGATGAGGTGCTCAGGAGGCATAGGAGAAGGAAAACAGTATTTTAATCCAGGAGAGTGTGTTCACATGGGTCCTTCAAGAAGTAAACCCAACTGATGCTCAAGGGTTCTATTAGGAGGTATCAGTTCTAAGACAATGGAGAGGAAACTCAGACAGCCTGGGAGAACCAACAAGCCACCACGCATACCTAACCCTTAGTAAAGGAAAGTGGGCAGAGGGTTGGGCAAAACTGTGCAGCCCAAGGAAGATTTGACGAGGCCATTGGAATTCCCTGAGTCAAAGTCAATTTCAGTGTCATCCTGAGTCTCCCAAGAGTGAACCTGCCTTAGCGTTCCCTGTCCAAATGGTAATAGCTTGGGGATAATATGACTTCAGTTTCAATAAAGCAATGAAATCCAGAGGGAGGTCTTTGGTCTGGAGTTCAATTCCTTTCCTGTTGTTGGGGGTGTATGAGCTGCATTCTGTGACTGCAGCATGGGATTAGTCATGCTGGCTAAGGAGTTGTCTAAGTTTGGTGCTTGACCTTGATGTAGCATTAGAACATGGAGATGGGAGAAAAAAGCATTCTGGTTAAGAGGAGTAGCACGAATGGAAACATGGAGGAAGGAATTTATGGAGCATGGCATACCAACATGGCTGGAACTTCAGATATGGGGCAGCTGTTAAAGGTTGTGGATGGGGATTCTGGAGTCAGGCAGTTGGGGCTAAAATGGCAGCTGCCCCCTTATACAAGTAAGAGTTTCCTGCGTGCGTTAGAGTTTCCTGTCTTTTAAATGGGAATAGTTGTGGGATTATTGTGTCTTTCCAACCACATTCAGTTCACTGAAGTCTATAATTCAATTCAATTCTGACACTATCAACCTTGAGTTAGCACAGACCCTACAAATTTAAGGACTCAGCCCCACAGGATTGCCCCCACTTAAGACATCAGAAGCAAATTGGGGGTTCCCAGGCTACCTGCACTTCTTCACAGCTAACCATAAATTTGAGGTTTCCCACAAACTCCTCAGGTTTGAACAAATACTGAGCAAATTAAATGACTGGTCTACTTTCTGGTGAGTTTCGATGTTTACCTTGTTTAATGTTTGTGTCTGTAACTAAAATAATGGACCCTATGACAACCAGGAAAATAAAAACTGCTGTTTTCTTCTCCAAAAGGAAGGCTGGGAGATCACAGTGTCTTGCAGTTATTCTACAAGGAAAATCCTCTCTCCTTCTGTTCTGCTCCCTGCTTCTAGGGTTTGGCTGAAATCTCTGGGTGAACTGCACTGGTTTTTACTGAGATGGAGATGGCTGGTGCAGAAACAGGCTAGGGGGAATGGTAAGGAAATCAAAAGTTGATTTGGACCTGGTTAACTCTGAGATATCTGTGGGTCATCTGAGTGGACTTACTGAATCTGTGAGCTTGGAGTTCAAGGGCTAGAGATACATGTTTGGAACAATAATAGGAGGTAAATTAACGAGGGAATCCTAAGGGCATCGTGTGTATTACAACATTTTGAGATCAGGTGAAGAAGAAGGGCTGGCAAAGGAAAGAGAAAATACACATCACTACTAAATGAACATAGAAATAAAAGGGTAAACCAGCTAATAGAATTTTATATAGCTTAAGATCATTAGCTTTGGTGAGTCCAGATGAGATAATAAGGCATCTTTAACTGATTAAAATCAACAGAAAAGGTGTCTCAAAGAATCCTCAATGTGGAAGAGAACTAAAAATACATTACAATCACCTTATGTAATAATGAGACTATATCTAGTAAGAAGCAATATATAAATAGGATTATCTAATGTTCTGCTGGGTTAAAACAAAACAAATAATTCACAACTGTTTGTTCTTCTTTTCTGACATTTAAGCCAAATTTGCTCTTTTAATGAAGGTGTCAGCTTCTTTTCCTGCTTGTATCAGGGAGATTAGAAATATAAAATTTGTCACAATACAATAATGCATAGTCACCAACCCTCCAAAACAGTAGTCTAGGAGGACAATCATTTTTACATATTTAAAAATTTTGTGACTCATTTTGATCCAATGTTTAGTAAAAGACAAAGACCACCTACTTTAGGTCTTTGTTTTCAATACATTGAGATCTCCTTTACTTTGAAGCAAGAATGGATTTGAAAACAAACATGGAGCCCCTAAACCCTCGTATAATGGTCAGTGGATTTTTTTTTTAAACTCCAATCTTTTATTTATTTTTTGGTTACAAGGGATTGAGCCCAGTGGAACTCAACCACTGAGCCATGTCCTCAATCCTTTTTTATATTTTATATTTAAATTGCTTAGGGCCTCCCTAAATTGCTAAGACTGGCCTGGAACTTGCTATCCTCCTACCTCAGCCTCCCAAGCCACCGGGATTATAGGCATGTACCACCACACCTGAAACAAAACAAAACAACAACAACAAAAAACTCTTGAAGATGAACAAACAAAAATGTCTGTCTTCATTGGTTTGTCTGTACAGCCTGAAAGAAATGTAAGAGATGGAGTTGCAAGGGAGGAAAGACTTTTTTTTTCCCCTCAACTCTTATTAGACTTGGCTGTATCAACCTCTTGCAACAATAGACAGACTAACAAAAGATAGTGACAGTTATTAATATGTGCAGAGCACACCATGAGGGAGAAATCTCAATAGATTTAACTCAAATTGGTAGCTTAAAATTCAACTTATATAGCATTTTCAACAAAGAACAAATAGAGAAATGACAGAGTATAAGGAAGAAGGTTTTGATTTCCAAGGTCAAGAAATTGTGGAAAGGTAAATACATGAGAAGAATCTAAAAGAATAAGGTTCATTTGTAGATTCCTCTGGGGCTGTCTCTGGGATAGAGAGAGCTTTTTCTCCATTTGAATTTCTCTTCTTTTTCTCCTTCTTCTTTTAAATGATACTACATGTATCTTACAACTTCTGTGGGTCATGTCTGGGCATCAGTTAGTTGGGTCTTCTACTTAAGGTCCCATCAGGTGGAAAACAAGGTAAGGGCTAGGTTATGAATAAATTCATCTGAGGCTCAAGTCTTCCTCCTGACTTCTTGGTTGTTGACAGGATTCAGTTCCTTATTAAATTAGTCCATTTTCTGCTGCTATGACAAAATATTTGAGGAGTTCTGGAATTCTGGAGTTTCAGAACTCTGAAACTCTGGTGATGGCCTTTTTGCTGGCAGTCTTGAGGAAGAGCTGGGAATTAGATAGAAAAGACAGGAAACACGTGCATCCATTTGCTGCTTCTTTGTCTCTTTCAGCTCAAAAGTAGCTTTAATGTCAAGAGAAGCATATTTTGGAGTGATATGTTCTAACTTCCTTCAGGGAGACTATGTTTTTAAATCAGAAGAGAAAACCACTAGGAGTTGCCTATTCAATGGCAGTGCCTAAAGGTGAGAAAGAAGGCTATCAAAGCAAGGAAGGAAGAACATGGTGCAGCCCTGCGGTAGGGCCCTTGACTGAGCGGTCCTAAGGCACATGTGTGGGCTCTCAACTAGCTTTTTATATAACATTCTAAATTGATCTTGTATGGTTGTCAGTCTTCATTTTTATCTCCTCAGGCATTCCTATATAGTCATGCGACTGAAGGTGGGGTAACCATGGTCAGTGACTGGCCTCCTCTCTCAAACTCTGTCTCCTAATCTTGTGGAGACATGCTTTTCTGACCCTAATGGTCAGCTGCCTGGAAGAACTCCTCCTTCATTTTTCAAGGTCTCATTATCAGTTGTATAAATAGACCTTAAAAAATGACACTATCAATTCTTTTATCCTTTCATTTAGCAGTAGCATCCTGGGGATGTTGGGGGAGAAATTAGAAAAAGAACAAAAATGATAGAATCAGCTCATTTCCCCCTAGCACTGTGTACATGAAAATTTCTACTTTTCACAGGCATCTTACTTCTGTATATATAAAAACATATAACAGATGTTTATTGTATAGTTGGTTATATGTTTTATAGAGGTTTTTAAATGTTCCTAAATATGATTATGACATATTTGATAATGAGATCAACTGATTTAATAATGATTTCATTTAACAATGAGTTCATTGGCACTCTTTATTAAGTCACAGGAATCTGCACTTTCTATTTCTTAGTACAGACTAGGAAGAGTACTTGCTTTTTAATTTGTGTTGTTATTTGGTCATTGTTTTAAATCTTCAAACAGGATCACACATTTCTTGTTTCAATTTTCTAACTTCAAGCAATTAATTAGGAAATATTTCTTTAACCCCACATTTTACAACATACTTTGTGAAGATAAGCTAGCCATAAGGCAAGTTCCAATGCTAGGAAATCTGGCTAGGAAGATTGGTTTCAAGGGGTTCTATTATTCTTTGGTTGCTAGGGTTGATTCAGTCTTTGTAGTAGCAGTGTTTTATTGTTTTAACTAATTAATTTGTATATTTTAAAATTTCTCTTTGTACCTATGTAAATTTTTCATAAAGAGTATGATTTTCTCATACAGAGTACTATGGTTTATAAGTTCTCTTTCTCCCCCAGAAGGCCCATGTGTTGAAGACTTGCTCTCTAACCTAAGGTACTTTTGAGAGGTGGTGGAACCTTTAAAAAGGTGGGGCATAGTGGAAGGAAGTTAAGATACCAGGTATATTCTCTAGAAGGGCATACGAGCCCCTCCTTTTCTTATCTCTCTTTGCTTTCTGGCTGCCATGAAGCGAGCATCTTCCTCTGCCATGCACTCCCACCACTACAGACCCAAATCTAAGGGCCAAACTCTGAGCCAAAATAAACCTTTCCTCCTCATGAGTTGTTTTATCTCAGGTATTTAGTTATAGTAAGGGAAAGCTGACTAGTAGAAGAAACACTGTGCTTTAGACAAGTTTCAATTGTTACTAGACTAAGAAAACACTGAAGACATTGTAATAAAATAGATTACTGGATACGGTTTCAATAGAATGCTATAATGGTGGGATTATCTGGTTGTGTAGGGATATAGACTTTTGTTCTTTACTAGACCATTTTACAATTCTTTGGACACGAAAAATAATTTGTAGAAAACAAGGAGCAATTCAAGTCATTCTTGTCCATAGCCATTCAAAAGAATTCTGTCCAACCAGTATATAAGCCTCCCTCTCCTTCCAAACCCAGTTTCGCATATATTTGGAAATTCATTTCAACATTCTTGATCAATAAATGTCTTTTTAAAAATTCTTCTTTGAATTCATTGTAATAGCTCACTGTTTTCCTCATTTAACTAAAGAGGTGGTAGATCTTTGACTTGTGTTCTTGATATATTTGTATGATAATCATGATTTTATCATTAAAACAACCTTTGATACTAGTTAAAAAATATTACTGGGGAAAATGTAATGAGAATACACAGACTCATTTCAAGGAAAACCCAAACAGGATATATGAGGACTTTACCAGATATGGTACAGGAAGATCTCCAGGAGAGTACTGTGATCATTTCATCATCTTTCCAAAGTCACATGATCTTTTGTCTCTAATTTTCACTTCGCATCTTCTTTGTCTTCATTCTTTTAAACTACTATAACAAAATACCTCAGTGTAGGTATTTTTTTTCTTCAATTAAAATTTTTTTTTTTCTGATTCTAGGGGTTGAATCTAGGAACACTTTACCACTGGGCTATCTTCTCAGTCCTTTTATTTTAACTTTTAATTTTGAATGAAGATCTTGCTAAATTGCCAAGGCTGGCCTTCAATTTGTGATCCTCCTGGCTCAGCCTCTTGAATAGCTGGAATCAGGCATGCACCACCACACTTGGCTTAGACTGGGTAATTTATGTACAATAGAAATGTATTTATCACAGTTTTGGAGGCTGGGAAATCTAAGATCAAGCCACCAGCAGAATCAGTGTCTAGTGAATGCTCTCTGCTTCATAGATGGCAACTTCTATGTGTCCTCATGTGGCAGAAAGGGTTAAACAAACTCCCTTCAGTCTCATTTATAAGGACACTAGGACAATAATCACTTTCTAAAGGCCCCATCTATCAATACCATTGCATTGTCGATTAGGTTTCAACACAGAATTTGAGACAGAGGGGGGCTCAAGACATTCAGACCATAGCATGCTTCATTCTCCTCTCTTTGAGAAGACTGATTTTTCTCTGCTTTTCCATATATATGGGAGAATGGCCATCACAGCCCTAAAATTACAGAAACTTCTTTCATTTATTCATTCAGCAAAAATCTATTTTGTACATACTATGCCAGTTATCTCTTGCTCTAGCACCCAGACAATTTACATTTGTATGTTTCCATATACATTGCTGGAAGGCACATTAATTTTTTTGCTGCATTATTATTGTACATAATGTTGGGACTTGTTGTTACGTATTCATACATGCATACAATATAACAATATAATTTGGCCAATATCACTTCCCTACACTTTTCCTCCTCCATCCCCACCTCCCATCCCCTGGTTCCTTTCCTCTACTGATCTCATTTTTGATTTTCATGAGATCCTGCCCCTACCACTACCACCTTTCTTTCTTTTCCTTTTTTCTCTCTAGCTTCCAGGTATAAGAGAGAAATATGACCCTTGACCTTCTGAATTTGGCTTATTTCGCTTAACATAATGATCTCTAGTTCCATACATTTTCCTGCAAATTACATAATTTCCTTTTTCTTTATGACTGAATAAAATTTCTATATCTATATCTATCTATCTATCTATCTATCTATCATCTATCTATCTATCTATATCACATTTTCTTTATCCGTTCATCTGTTGATGGATACCTAGGCTGGTTCCATAGTTTGGCTATTATAAATTTTGCTGCTAAAAACATGGGTATACATGTATAGTGATATGCCTATATTATAATAGTAATGACTTTATTTAGGATGAAGGCTGAGGAGTGATATAGCTGGGCCATATGGTGGTTCCATGCCTAGTCTTTTGAAGAAACTCCATACTGATTTCAATAGCGGTTGTACTAGTTTGCAATCCCACCAATTGTGTAAGTGTTCTTTTTCTCCATATCCTCTCAAGCATTTATTATTATTTGTATTTTTATTTATTTATTTTTTTACTGTAAACAAATGGGGTACAACTTGTTTCTCTGTTTGTACATGAAGTAGAAGTGTACCATTTGTGTAATCATACATTTACATAGGGTAATGGTGTTTGATTCATTCTGCTATTTTTTTTCCTACCCCCACACCTCCCACCCCTCTTTTCCCTCTATACAGTCCCTCCTTTCTCCATTCTTGCCCCCCTCCCACCCCCCATTATGTATCATCATCCGCTTTATCAGCGAGATCATTTGTCCTTTGATTTTTTGAGATTGGCTTATCTCACTTAACATGATATTCTCCAATTTCATCCATTTGCCTGCAAATGCCATAATTTTATTATTCTTTATGGCTGAGTAATATATATATGTACAATGTATATGTATATATGTATATATATATATATATATATATATATATATATATACACCAAAGTTTCTTTATCTATTCATCAATTGAGGGGCATCTAGGTTGGTTCCACAATCTGGTTATTATGAATTGAGCAGCTATGAACATTGATGTGACTGCGTCACTGTAGTATGCTGATTTTAAGTCCTTTGGGTAAAGGCCAAAGAGTGGGATAGCTGGGTCAAATGGTGATTCCATTCCAAGTTTTCTAAGGGATCTCCACACTGCTTTCCAGAGTGGCTGCACTAACTTGCAATCCCACCAGCAATGTATGAGTGTACCTTTTTTCCCCAAATCCTCACCAATACCTATTGTTGCTTGTATTCTTGATAATTGCCCTTCTAATTGTGGTCAGATGGAATCTTAGGGTAGTTTTGATTTGCATTTCTCTTATTACTAGAGATGTTGAACATTTTTTCATATATCTATTGATTGCTTATAGATCTTCTTCTGTGAAGTGTCTGTTCATATCCTTAGCCCATTTGTTGATTGGGTTATTTGTATTCTTGGTCTAGAGTGTTTTGAGTTCTTTATATATTCTGGAAATTAGTGCTGTATCTGAAGTATGAGTGACAAAGATATTCTCCCACTCTGTAGGCTCTCTCTTCACATTACTGATAGTATCCTTTGCTAAGAGAAAGATATTTAGTTTGAATCTATCCCAGTTACTGATTCTTGCTTTTATTTCTTGTGCTATGGGAGTACTGTTAAGGAAGTCTAATCCTAAGCCAACAAGTTGAAGATTTGGACCTACTTTTTCTTCTGTAAGATGCAGGGTCTCTGGTCTGATTCCAAGGTCTTTGATCCATTGTGAGTTGATTTTTGTGTAGGGTGAGAGATAGAGGTTTAGTTTCATTCTGTTGCATATGGATTTCCAGTTTTCCCAGCACCATTTGTTGAAGAGGCTGTCTTTTCTCCATTGCATGTTTTTGGCACCTTTGTCTAGTATGAAGAGGTCAGTGGATTTTTGATAAGGGTGTTGGGACTGCACATTGTATTTGAAATCAATGTGTTGGAAAAAATGGATGGAAGACCTACGCATAAGAGCTAAAGTTATGAAGCTCTTAGAAGAAAACATAGGTAAAAACTTCATGAAATTGGATTTGGCAATGATTTATTGGACATGATAGCAAATGAATATTAAACAAAAGACAAAATAAACTGGACTTCATGAAATTAAAAACTTTTGTGCATCAAAGAACTATCAAAAGAAGAGACAACCCACAAAATGGATAAAATATTTAAAAATCATATATATGGTAAAGGATCAAAATACTGAAAATATAAAAACTCCTGTAATTGAACAACAGAAGAGAACCCAGAGAGTGCAGCTCAAAAATGGACAAAGGACTCAAACAGACATTTCTCCAAAGAAGATATACAAAATAGTCAATAAACAACACAAAAGAATTTTTAACCTCACTAGGAATCAGGGAAGTGCAAAGAGAACTTACAGGGAGTTATCATTTCACACCAAATGGTTATTATCAAAATTCAAAACATAACGGAAAAATAGCAGGTGTCAGTGAGGATGTGGAGAAATTGGAATTTGAGAACACTGCTGGAGGGCATGTAAAATGTTCAACCACCGTGGAAGACAGTTGGCAGTTCCTCAAAAACATTGCACATGAAATAATCACATAACCCAGCAATTCCACTTCTAGGTATATGCCCCAAAGAATTGAAAGTGAGGATTCAAAGAGATATGTGCACACCAATGTTCATAACAGTATTATTTCCAATAACCAAAATATGGAAACAATATTAATCAAAAGGTAAGTGGCAAAACAAGATGCAGTATATACTTAGTATGGAATATTAATCTCTCATGAAATGGAATGAAATTGATAACACTATATGGATAAAATTTGAAAACATTATGCCAGATAAACCAAACCAGACACAAAAGAATAAATATTGTATGAGTCTACTTATATAAAGTACATAGAATAGGAAAATTCATAGAGAGAGAAAATAACCGTTTACGAGAGGGTGGGAGAAGGGAGAAAGGGATTTACTATTTAATGGGTACAGTTTCTGTTTGAGAATATGAAATCGTTCTGGAAATGGATAGTGGTGATGGCTGCGAAACACTGTGAATGTACTTACTGCCATGGACAAGCCCACTTAAGTGGTTAAAATGCAAAAGTTTATGTTATGTATATATTGCCACAATTAATAAAGAATGCGCAAGCCAAAAAGTAAAAATAATGGATTTGATGGTCTCTGATCATCTCTGGCCAGCAAGTCTATTCTTGTAATTTTGGAGTCCACTGCTTGTGGGCTAGATCTCCTCTAAAATTAATGACTGAGTAAAAGGGGACAGAATTCTATTATGACCTTGCTTGTTGAGCTTTCCACTATGACATGTGCCACAGAGAGTCATCTTTACATACTGCCTTAGTTTGGAAGTCTTCCCCAAAGGTCCGCGTGTTAAAGGCGTGGTCCTGCGGCACTGGTGGGAGGTGATGGAAACTTTTGGAGGTGGGGCCTAGTGGGAAAAAGGTAGATCACTGGGGCTGTGCTCTGAAGGGGCCATTGAGTCCCTGGCCTCTTCCACTCTTTCTTTGCTCCCTGGCTGCCATGGAGCAGGCAGTTTCCTCTGCCAACAATTCCCACCCTGATGTGCTGCCTCATCACAGGCCCAAAAGCAAGAGAGCTGACTGTCCATGGATTGAAACCATGAGCCTTTCCTTCTTATAACTTGTTTATTTCAGATATTTTGTCACAGTGACAGAAATCTAGCATACACATTAAATGAAAAAATTAAGTATAAATACTGTCAGTGATTTTGAGAGAGAGCTTTGCTCAAGTAGTCAGCTTGGTGAGTAGTTACCACTTGCAGACTTTAAACTACACTATGCTGTTCACATCACAGGATGCCATATCTACTAACACAAAGTTGAACCTTGATGCCCAATCAGATCTAGACATTTCTACAGTTTTTTGGCTTCTTTTTGCCTCGTTGAATCCAAGATAGGAGATGGCTTTTCTCCTGGGACAGGTAGATGTCCTTATTCCTTGTTAGTAAGGAACAGTGTGTATGTACATATGTGTATACGTAAGTCTCTATGCGTATTGTGTTTTTTGTTGCTAGTAACAGGACTACAGCCTGGATGAGTTATAAAGGAAAGAGGTTTATTTTGGTCTCACAACTCTGGAGGTGCTACATCTGGTGATGGACTTCTTGCTGGTAGAGAATAAGAAGGAAGAGTGCATCATACAGCAAGAGACAGGGAATATTTGTGTATGTGTGTGTGTGTCTGGTCTCTCTCCTTCTTCTTATGAAGCCACAAGGATTCAACAACCATGGGGACTCCACCAAAATGAACTCATCTAAACATGATCATCTCTCGCCAGCCCCACCTCTAACCACCATCATCAGATTATTTCCACCTTGTGATACCTCACAATGGGGAGTACATTTCAACACACAAAGCCCTGGGGGAGCTCAAACTATATCCAACCCTAGCAGAAGGCACACATGTACACACACCAGGGCTCAGAATTCTAAATCTGCTTCTTTCTCAAGTGTACAGCATAACTTTCATAGACCATGCATTGTCTTCAAGTATATCCAAGAAGCAGGTGTGACCAAGAATTTTCCCCCTCATTTAAGTCAATGAAAAATACAATTACTGAACAAATGCTATACCAATTTATATCAGCACATAGCTATCATTTATTTTCATTGGAATTCATGCTCATCAGATGGAATTTTTGTGCATAATACATAGAATTTCTGAATATTTTGTATCAGAGACTGAATACTTTCTAGTTTCTAATTTCTCATTTTGAAGAACTGGAAAACAATCATTTCTTCAAGTTATAATATTAAAATATGAGTTATCATTCCTAAATAGATAATACTTGAGGTAAGGATTTTCTAAACATTGCCATGTTTCTAAAATCTTGTCTTCAAACACACAAATAGCTGAGTATCAAGAGAATACTGCATTTCTAGGTGTGTTAGTTTTCTTTCACTGTGACAAAACACCAGAGAAAAACAACTTAAATGAAGGAAGATCTATTTTGGCTCATGTTTTCAGAGGTTTCAGTCCATTGTCACCTGGCCCCTTGCTTTGGGCTGAACTTAACAATGGAGGGCATGTGGTGGAGCAAGGCTGCTCACTGCACAGTGGACACAAGGCAGAAACAGAAAGAGTGTGAAAGAAAGGGTCTGGAGACAAAATATAGCCTTCAAGGATCCACTCCCTCCAATTAGGCCTCACCTTCTAAGTTTCCACCACTTCCCAATAGTCAATTAAATTATAAATTCCTCAGTGGATTAATAATCCACTGATGAGGTCAGAATCCTTGTAATTTAATCATCTTCCAGAGGCCCCACCTCTAAACCCTGCTGCCTTGGGGATGCAGCCTGCCACACATGAGCTTTTGGGGGACTCTTCAGGTCCACACCGTAACATGAGACCCTTGTCAGTGTCTGGGTGTTTAGACCTTGGGGAGGAGGGCTCCAATTTGGGTCAGTCTGGGGCAGGTGTAAAAGGCCTCCAGGAGTCATGAACTCATTCACTCCAGAAGTGTTTGCTTTAGAAGATGGCTTTTGGAACCTGGATCTGGGGCTGTGGTGGCTCTGCAGGATCTTCTGGACTTGACTTCTGCCTTCTCTTCCATCAGAACAGCTCCACATGAGTTTCCATGCTTTTTCAAAATTTGACAGTCATTTCCCTTAAGTAAGCCAAGTTTAGACTAGTTCCAGAAGTGACTTAGCTCTCTGGTCATTCTCCAGATCAGAGATGAGAGAGCCAAAAATGGTCTGGGCTTCAGCAATAGAACAGCGTTTTTCTGGAGATCCAGGTGATTGAAAAATTCTGATTTGCAGTTAGCCTTGAGTATGCCTCTTTTGACCATAGCACTTCCCTCCTTCCTACCTTCTACTATTCTAGAACTGAAAGGAAATCAAACCCAATTCCATACAGAAATATTGAATGACTGTTCAGTTTTTGTTCAAAAACAATGCCAACAAACCCCAAATAGAACATGAATCCAGTGCCTGTTTCATGTTTAGAATATAAAGTCAATACTTTTGGTCTGTTTTTAATTAGTGAGTTATGTGAACTTGACTTCTGAGTTATGAATTATATATCTATTATTCTGATAAAGGATAACCATTTCTATAGTTTACATACTACATAGATAACATACTTCTATTTTACCTTAGCTTAAAAGCATGTAAAGGCAGGTATAATTAGAATGCCTATCTTAGCCAAAATAAAATCCCAATGAGTTATACTCCTAAAATGCTTAGCTTTCAGCAATGATAATTTTTCAGGTAGTGAAATGCAAACTCATTTTTAAATAAAATAATGCATTATATGGGATTATTGTCCTATTTATAAGACAGTTCAAAGTTGAAATGTTTTTCTAAGAATAAACTTTAGGATAATTCATCTACTTCTTTTCAGACTAATAAAATGAGAATTTTTTTTTGCCTGAGAACATTTGTAGTTCTGCTTGAGCACAGGAGCTTTTTTATAGCCTCATAGACTGAATTCACTTTTTGATAGTCTTAATACATTCGCCTGTTTAAAGATCAGTTTTATTGAGCTATTATTTACATACAATAAAACTTAATATTTTAAAACTCAACCAATTTTTAATTTTATATCTGTGCAGTGACCTTAACATCATGTTACACTTAGCGTGCTTTATATTCATTAATTGCTAAATGTATTTCATTATATAGATATGATGCAATTTGTTTATTCCTTCACTTGTAGAGAGACATTTTGGTTAACTCCAGATTGGTTATTCTGACTAACACTGTTATAAACCTCTTAATACAACTATTCAAGTGGACATGTTTTCTCAAGGAGTAGAATTTCTGGATTGTATATTAAGTATGTGCTTGACTTTATAAGAGATTGACACAAACTATTTTTCTGAAGTGGTTGTGTCATTTGAAATTTCCCACCAGCAATGTACAGAAAAGTTCCAGTTGTTTTACCTCCTGGCCAACATTTGCAATTACTGATAGTTTTAAATTTCAGCTACTCTCTTCAGTGTGTAGTGACAGCACATTGTGGTTTTTCCTTTGTCTTTCCCTAATGATGTTGATCTTTTCATTTATTTTATTTTCTACCCATGTACCTTACTTGGTAAAAGTGTCTTTAAAATTTTTTAAATTCCCAAAACTGATCTGGAGTTGTAAAAGTCCTTTATAATATTCTGTATCTATTCAACATGCATATACACATATTTTAACAGCTTTATTGAGATATAGTTCACACACATTACCCATTTAAAATGGGTAATGAATTAGTATATTCAGAGTTGTTCCAATATCACCATAATCTATAACATTTTCATACCCTTAAAAGAATCTTAGACCCATTAGCAATTATTCTTCATTCTCTCCCTTGCCACTGGTCCTAAGCAACCATGAATCTGTTTCATTTCTATATGAATTTGACTATTTTGGACATTTCATATGAATGGAATCAAATATATATTCTGTTGACTAATTTCTCTCACTTAGCATTACTTAAGGTTCATCATGTCACAGTATGTATCAGAATTTCATTATTTTTAATGCTGAATATTATTCTATTTGTTTATTTACCACATTTTGTTTATTCAACAGTGGATGGGCATTCAGGCTCTTTCTACTTTTTTGACTACTATTATGTTTCTCTGAACATTCACATATAGTTTGTTGTGTGGACTTGTGTTTTAACCTCTCTTTGTATATACATGTGTGTTTTGCAAATATTTTTTCCCATTCTGAGTTTTTATTTTTTTAGCAACATCTTTTGAAGAGCACAAGTTTAAATTTTGATAAAAGTCCAATGCATCAGTTCTTTCCTTCTGCAATTCATGCTTTTTATCTTATCTAGAAATTTTTGCCTAACCCAAAGTCACAAAAAATTTGTTTTCTTCTAGAAGCCGTATAAACTTAGCTCTTATATTTAAGCATATAATCCATTCTGAATAAAATTTTGTATGTGGTGTGAGGAACAAGTTGGTTTTCCTGAATTTCTACTATCAACACCACTTTTGAACAATCACCTCATCATTGCATTATCTTGGCATTTTTGGCAAAAGTCAATTGATGTACATGTAGGTCTTTTAACTCTTAATTTTGTTTTTGTGATCAACGTCTGTTCTCAAGCTCAATACAACTCTGTTTTAACTACTGTAGTTTTATAAAAATAACACTAGAAACAAGGTAGTGTAAATCCTCCACTTTTGATTTTTCAAAATTATTTTGTCTACTTGAAATTCTTTGATTCCCATATAAATGTAGAATCAGTCTATCAGTTTCAACAAGTATTTGGCTGAGATTTTGATTGGAATTGTATTGAGTCAATAGATAAATATGGGTGAGAATATACCTTAATGATATTTAATTTTCTGATCCATGGAATATTTCTCCATTTTCTTTGCATTTTAGTTTCTTTCAACAATATTTCATAGTTTCCAGTGTGCAGGTTTTGACTATAAATAAATTATCTCTAAGTGTTTCACATTTTTGATGGTACTGTTTTAAGTGTAAATTTCCACTTTTATTAGTACTATTTAGAATATGATTGCTTCCTGCATGACCTTGAATCCTGCAACTCTACAGTCACCTTTTCTAGTTGCTGTACCTCCTGCAGGGATTCCTTATTTTGCAGCCAACTGTTCTGTCTGCAAGTAAACATGGTATCTGCAAATACAGAGTTTTAGTGCCCACCCTTTGCCCCACAATCTGAACACCTTTTTTATTTTTGTCATATTGCACTGGGTGAGATCCTCAGCACAGTGTTTAGTCAAAATGTGAGAGCAGACATTCTTGCCTTGTTTTTAACCTTAGGGAGAAAGCACTTAACCCTTCATTCTTAATATAATGCTAGTTTAATTGCTGTAAGATGCCCTTTAACAGGTTGAGATTACTGTCTATCCCCAGACTACTGATAATTTTTGTGACTTGATATTGCTATTTTCGTATACTTATTCTACACCTATTGAGCTACTGAGATACTTTTTTTTTCCATTTTATGCTGTAAATACAGGGAATTACTCTGCTTTTTTTTTTTTTTTTTTTTTTTTTTTTTTTTTTTTTTTTTTTAAAGCAGTACTTGGGATTGAACCCAGGGGCTTTCTACCACTGAGCTAAATCCCCAGCCCTTTTAATTTTAATTTTTGTGGCTAAATTGCTGGAACTGACCTCTATTTTTGGTCCTGTTGACTCAGTCTGCCAAATTATTGGGATTACACGTGTGCACACCACATTTAGCTACATGAATTGGTACCTGAATGCTCAGTCTTGTAATCCTGGATCACTTGATGATGCATTTTCCTTTTGATCAACTGTTCAAGTTAATATCCTAATATTTTGTTAAAGATGTATGGTCATGAGGGATATTAGTATTTAGTTTTGCTTCTTAAAGTATCATGTTTTGGTCCAATCAGCTTCATAGACCAAGGTAGGAAATGTTTTTTCCTCTACCTTCCGGGTGAGTTGGTGTAGAATCGGTGCAACATACATCTTAAATGTTTAGTAGGAGAGGCATTTGGGGCTGGATATTTCCTTTATGGGAAAAATTTTAATTTGAAATTTATTTTTTGATTTTTTAATCTATTTTTCTGAGTTCTTGAGTTAAATGTCATTTCCATCTAAACTGTCTTATTGGCATAAAGTTTTTGTTTCCTCATTGTCCTTTCACTCTGTAATATCTGCAAGGATGTCTCCCCCTTTTTCTATTGGTATATCTAGCTAGAGGTTTATTATCAGTTTTATTAATCTTTTCAAAGAATCAGATTCTGATTTTATTCCATTTTATATACCATAGACTTTTCTTTTCCCAATATTGCCTCCTTCCTTCCTGCTGGTTTTTGAATTTTAATTTTGTTCTTCTTTCTCTAGTTTCTTAAGGTGTAAGCATAAGATAATCAAGTCCTTTATTCTTTTCTAACATAAGTTATATGAATTTTCTTATATGCACTGCTTTGGTTGCATACTACAAGTTTTAATATGTGAGTGACATTATCATTTAGTTCACATTTTGGAAGCTTTATTTTTTAATACTCATGGAGTACTTAATGCTGTTGATTTTCAATAATTTATGCAATTTTCATATGCATTTCTGTACCATTTTCTAGAGGGTTTTTTTTGTTTGTTTGTAGTCAGAGGAAATACTTGTTATCCTTTAAAATTTGAGGGTTGTTATGCCTCTTCCTGGATGTCCCATGTGTTGTTAGGGAAAGACAAAACAAAACAAAACAAAAAAAAACAAATGTATACTCTGGTTGTTGTTGAATAGAATATATTTTTGTTCATCACAGAAGAGACACTTCTGTGGGGTTTGTTTTTTGTCAGGGACAAAATTCATATGTTATCTTAACATATCCTTTCACTGATCTTAACAGGTGAAATCTATTCTAAAATTAATTTCTGTATCAACTTAATTATTACATGTCAGTAGTACTCTTTTTGAAGCTGTTTTTAACCTTGTACACCAAATTGAAAAATCTCATAGCCATCACCCCTACCTCTTCTACCATGATATGAAATGTATATTGATCTTATGAATATTTTCTATTCATATTCTTTAACACTAAGCCTGAGATTAAATATAGATAACATAAACTGTTCTGACATGAAATGTGACACAAGCTAGTTGAGGATAGATTTTGGAGTCAGGTCTGTGTTCATTCTATAAGTTATTATGGACATGTTCATTGACACACAACTTTTATTCTTATTTCTAAGGCTTTTTGAAAAAATTGTGGGTGCTGGGCATTGAACCCGGGCCTCAAGCATGCTAGGCAAGCATTCTTCCACTGAGCTACAGCCCCAGTCTGAAAAACTTTGATAATGGTAGCAAAACACCTGTTCATGGCACAAATAAATAACATGACTAGTATTATTACTGCTGTTGTTACTTGATTTGAGAGAATACTGGGAAAGATCCACACATATTTTACTTTGTTTTAAAAACATTTAATATTAATTTCTGAATTCCTTTAGTCATGTATCTAAAAGGTTCAAGTACTACCTCTTTGAGCTTTACATCATAGTGATTACAAGATAGATGCCTTGCAAGGATTATTTATTTTATTTCCTATTTCTATACAGTGAATTTGCTTATTTTGGAGAGCTATTCTTAACAAGAGAGGAAATCAGACATTAATGAGCACCCAGGAATGTGAGGCCCTAATATGGGAAGTGGGTCCTAATAGGACTGGTACTGCTCCTACTGGGAGTGGTAACATCCACAAGCCTTCAATGCCTGTGGCCATGTACCATGAAGTTAAACATTGGGAAGACACCTGGAGATACACTCAATAAATCATAACAGTAAGGCAACAGAAAAAGAAGGAACAATTTATTGTGTCTATTATGCCTAGGGTTTAATATGATCTGAGTAAGAAAGTCATTAAATTACTGGAATCATTTAACATATATATTCTGGGATCAGAGGCAAAACAAATGGTGAAAGCATAGCTGAACTCTGTAAACATGCAAATTATAGTTCCATTCAACAAATATTTGTCATACGAACTAGTGCTAGGCACTTTGCTGGGCAGTGGGCCTGTGGGAATAACTATGACAGACATGGTCCCTGTTCCTAGTGGAGCTACGATGAGAAAAGTACAGGAGCTGTGGGGGCACAGAACAGAGGCAGCCAAACCCAGCTGCCCGCAAGTGACCCAAGGATAAGCAGCCATGGGGTCAAGAGTGGGGGTGGGGGTAAAGGTTTCAGTAAGAAGGAGCAACCTCTGCACAGGAGGACTTCAGGTGTCAAATGTGACCTCTCCAGAAACATTTAGTGACAAGAAAATTCATAATTTAATGGTGAGTGTCTAAAACATTTAGTGTTCCCCAAACTGAGCTCAAGATGAATCAAGTACAGGATGACATTAGAAAACCTCATTTCACGGAGTTTCCCAAAGACAACCTTGACAATGATTAAAAGAATGACAGCAGGTCAGGCTTGTTGATGCATTTTATTGTGAGATGGGGGAGTCTGGTAAAAAACTAGAAAATGACCATGGTGTAACAAGGAACTTAAAAATGAAGAGTCAGGTTGGTAA